>NC_058134.1:258049195-258196722 GCF_016433145.1 Gracilinanus agilis | reverse complement strand
CTCCCTCCCTCCCTCCCTTCTTTCCTTCCTCCCTCCTTCCCTCCCTTCTTTCCTTCCTCCCTCCCTCCCTCCCTTCTTCCCTCCCTCCTTTCTTCCTTCCTTCCATCATTATCACTACCTAGTGACTTCCCCTACCCCCATTCCCAAATAAAAGCCTTTTCTTGTAACAAATATGATGAGACAAACAAAACAGTTTTCTATTGTTCAAAAACATGTCTCATTTTGTACCTCTTATTCATCACCTCTCTCCCAAGAGGTGGCAGGCAGGCTGCCTTTTTATAAGGCAAGCTGTTTTGGACCAGATGACTTCTGAGGTCCTTTCTGAAGACATGGTTGGCCACTGGATTCATTGGACAGAATTATGAAGTCTCTCAAAGTTGTTTTCCTTTACATGATTCTGATCATTGTAGGCAGTTAGGTATAAAAAGAGCCAGAGCCCTAGACTTGGAGTCAGAAAGCCATGAGTTCAAGCCCAACTTTAGAAACTTAATAGATGTGTGACCTACCCTGGGCAAGTTACTAAACTTGTGAATCTCAGTTTTCTTATCAGTAAAACAGGACTAATAATAGCATTGTGCTCACAGGGTTATATGGAAGATAAAATGAGATGATTTATCTAAAGCATCTTGCAAGCTTTAAAGCACTCTATAAATGCTGCCTATGATTATTAGCACGATGTAAACTTTTTTGGTTCTCACTTTACTGGTTCTCATTGGTTCATACAAGTTTTTCCAGCTTTCTTTGAATTTATCACTGTCATCATTTCTAAAAGCACAATAATAGTCTTTTAAATTCTTCCCTCAGTTGAATGGGTGGATGAGAACAATTTGTTCCAACAGCCATGAAGACGGCTGAAGCAGGCACTGGGAAGTGCTAAGAGCTTGGTCAGACATCAAAGAAGCCAAGGTCATCCACTGCATCCAGAGCTAACACCAGTTGTCTTGACTTTCGTTGTGCCAGACTTGACTTTGATGACTCTGGAAGAGAAAGTAAGATGGAGAACTTTATGCAATTCTGCCTCACTTAAATTCAGTTCAAGACATCGTCCAGTGGTGTAATTGGTCCTCTTCAAAAATGACAAACAACATCAACTGTAATGTGCATTGCCATTCCCCAAATGAAAGCATCAGCTTAGTTTTCAGTTCTTTGCTACAAAAAAGTAGCGCTTTAACAATACATAATATAGGTATATATTTCACATTTGTACATATACACACTATATATATGTATACACACATGTATGTGTGCATGCATATGTGTGTATATGTCTTTTGCCTCTGTCTTTGACCTTTTTGGTAGAATATGGCTAATTACAGTATCTAGCCTGGTTAAAGGATGTTCCTAATTTAGTAACTTTTGGAATCTAGTTTGTAAGCAGCTTTAAAAAAATTACTCCAGATGTGTGACCCTGGGCAAGTCTTAACCCCATTGCTTAGCCCTGACCACTCTTCTGCCTTGGAACCAATACATAGTATTGATTCTAATATGCAAGGTAAGGGTTTAAAAAAAGTTGCCTATAAAAGGTAGTTATACTATGCTTGAGAAGAAATCATGGTCAAATCAATGAATTTTTTAAGAAGAAAAGAGGCCTGGATATGTTTATAAGAAATGGTGGAGGAGTCAGTAGAGAGATTGAATGTGAGAGAGAAAGAAGACAATGGAAAACCTTTATTTTTCCAGTAAATTAAAGCATGAGACCCTTAGTTAAGAAAGAAAGTGGTAGTGGATATCCTAGGAAGCTGGAGAAGAAATCAAAATGTTTTGCTGACCTGCACACTATCTGCACTACAGTAGCTATTGTGAGTATTGTTTTTATGGGGGAGGGGGGATTCTCAAAATCCTTATTTTATTTTTTCATTTTCATATTATTTAATTTATTTTTTTAGAATATTTTTCTATGGTTACTTGATTCATGCTCTCCCCCTCCCCTGTTCTGTCCCCCCTCCCAGAGCTGACAAGCAATTCCACTGGTTTATACATATCTTATTACTCAAAGCTCATTTTCATATTATTCATATTTGTAATAGAGTAATCTTTTTAAAACCACAACCCCAAATCATATACCCATATAACTAAGTGATACATCATATGTTTTCCTTCTGCATTTCTACTCCCATAGTTCTTTCTCTAGATGTGGATTGCATTTTTTTTTCATAAATTCCATGGGATTGTTACTGCTATCAGTAGCAGAGACTATTACATATGATCATTCCACAGTGTATCAGTCTCTGTGTATAATGTTCTCCTGGTTCTGCTCCTTTCACTCTGCATCAGTTCCTGGAGGTCTCTCCAGTTCACATGGAATTCCTCCAGTTCATTATTCCTTTGAGCACAATAGTATCCCATCACCATCAGACACCACAATTTGTTCAGCCATTCCCCAATCGAGGGACACTCCCTCATTTTCCAATTTTTTGCCACTACAAAAAGTGCGTGAGCATTGTCAATAGTGAATCAATGATTGCAAGAGAAGATAATGGTCTATATGGCTAGTAAATGTTGAAACTGAGTCTTACAACTGTGTCCAGTTCAAATTCCACCATTATCTGAACTATCCTTGGTGCCAGTTTGTAATTTTTGAGGGGGGAGTGGCAAAGACTGGGGAAGATGAACCCTATATTCATTTTAATTTAATTCAATGAAAATATTTAACAAAGTGCCAACTATGTACTCAAGGCCTTATGCTAGGTACCTGGTATACAAAGACAAAAACATAATCCCTGCCCTCAAGAAGCTTTGATTCTGCTATGAGATACAATGTACATATATGTGGCTAAACCATTTGCTACCTGTGTAACCTCGAGAAAGCCACTAAACATCTATGGGTTTTATCATCCTCATCTGTAAAATAAGGAGATTGGACCAAATGATCTCTAAGGTCCCTCCTAGTCCTAAAGCTGTGGTCCTCTGGTTCTTTGACCTCTTAGCTTCCTTGAAACTCTAAACTTATAGTTACATGAAGTAAATACAACATAACGAAGAGAGGAGAACAAGTTAAATCAACTAGCAGTTATAAAAGTACCTACATATGAATTAAATAAGGAGTGAAAAAAAAGACAAAAAACATTCCCTACTCTAAAGGAGATAGTCTAATAGGGAGAGACAATATGAAAATTCCTATATACAAATAGACAAGATCAAATGGGGATTGTCAGGAAGTGATGGCACTAAGACTAATATGGACTGGAAAGGGATTCTCATAGAAGACAAGATTTTAGCTGAGAATTGAAGAAAGCCAAGGAAGATGGAGATGGGGAGGGAGAGAATTCCAGACATAAGGAACAGCCAGTGAAAATCCCTGGAGACAGGTAATATAGTGTCTTATCTGAGGAATAAAAAGGGACCAGTGTCATTGGAGAGTATTGTATTTGGCGGGGAGTAATCTTTAAGAAAAGGAGGGAAGAAGGAATCCTCTTTGAATAACTTCAGTTTTTTACTGAATTATGAGGCAAAGTTCTTAGCTGGGAGAGTTGGGGTAGGGAGGAACTGTAAGAGATTCGAGGAGGTATGAAAACATTTGGAAAAACCACAGTGATAAGTGGGATAGTGAATTGATTATGGAGGTATAAAAATGTTGCCTTTCTGCAGTGAGAGCCCAGTTCAGATCAAGTAACATCAACTTCTCGTGGCCCCTGTCAGCATGATTTTGTGCTTTTTCTCCAGCTTTGTTCAGTAGCATGTGAGTAGGAGGAAACATGAAAAATGAGAATTATCTGAGGCTGGGGTTTGGCAGGGCAAAATCTCTGATAGGATAAAGGGGAAAGAGATTCTGCAGCATAGGGTATAGTATTAAGTTGAGCTGGTTCATCAAGGGGGCAATGAAGAGAAAGAGAATGTAGCTAGTACATGAGGTGATGACCTGAGAAAAAACTGAGGGCATTGAGATATTGGAGGTTATGGTGAGGAGAAAGAACAGGATTCAGAATTGCAAGGCAGAAGGAGAGGAGAATGACAACAGATTATGGTCAGATAAAGAAATTTCAATGTTCACGGGCAAGTGTTAAGGGGATGGCTGCATCAAGGGTATGACCACCTCTCTGTGTAACTGTGGAGAATGGAGGAGTAGATCTTGGAAAATGAGTAGTTTTCCAATTGGGAGGTCAGAGTATTTGAGAGAGAGTACATTAATCTGTGGGCTGCAGCCTTCTACTCTGAGTGTAGGAATTGAGGAGGATGGAAAGACCACATTCCAGGCACTGAATTCATTGAGAAAAGGAGATTGTGTTGTGTACAGACCACAGCTATCAGACTCTCAGTTGGGTGATAAATATGGATTAAATGACCCCCAGAAAAAAGACTACTGAGCAATAGTGGAATAGGTAGAGGATAGAAATGGTAAATGGAAGGAAGGGGTATTTCAACTCCCTTTTCATAACCAGTGAGTCATGAGATCTGAGGGAAAATCAGACTAGTGATGGATAGGATGAGCAGGGAAGCTGTCACAGGGAGGGATCCAGGTCTCAGGGAATTTAAGAAGGTGGAGGGAACAAGATAGGAAATGGTTTAAGATGACTTCTGAGCAGACATTCCAAAGAGGACAGAGGAAAGGTTGGGTAGCTTTAGAGTGGGAGATTAGGATGATGGGATGGGAATAAGGGAGCAGTCAGTGGAGGTCAGAGAATAGAGTTTGAACAATGGCTACCTGAGGTTCAGAATCACTGGGATGGAATTCTGCAATGACATTGTGTTAGGAGGTGGCACTTGGGCTGATTCTTGAAGGGAATTAATGATTTCAAGAGTCGAGGAGGGGGAGGAGTGCATTTAAGGCATGTGCTAGGGTATGGGGGTGGGATAGAATGATAGATAGCAGAAAAGCAGTCTGTCTGGGACAGAAAATTCCTGAAGGGGAGGCAAGTAAAATAATTTTAGAAGTGACACGCTGAGGAATTTACTTTTTTTACTTAGAGGTGATAGACACTGAAGATTTTTGTGTAGGGATTACCTGGTCTGGGCATCTAGGTAGCCCAGTGGATAGAGTGACCAGCTTGAAGTCAGGAAGACCTAAATCTGGCCTCAGGTACTTACTAGCTGTGTGACCCTGCCCAAGTTGCTTAACCTTGTTTTCCTCAGTTTCCTGATCTGTAAAATGAGCTGGAGAAGGAAGTGGCACACCACTCCAGTATCTTTGCCAAGAAAACCCCAAAGGAGGTCACAAAGAGTTGGACATGACTGAAAAATGATTGAACAACAACAACTGACCTGGTCTGCCCTTTGCTTTAGGAATGTCATGTTGGCAGTTATAAAAAGAACAGATCCACAGGACAAGCCAAAGAAGTGGGCACCTTTCCCATTAAAAAGTTGTGGGCACCACTTTAAGAATGAACCTTTCATTTTATTTTGGTGAAGCTTGGGGTTTGAGACTTAGGCCTCATGTTAATATTAGACGAAAGTGAAAATTTTCTCTAGGTAGGGTTTCCAAATATACCACCTCTCCAGACCAAATTTATTAACTGTCAGCTCTTCTAAGGCTTGCAAATATCCAAATCATTAAAGCCACAGGTCCCTGAGAAATTGACTTCTTATAGTCTGTCTGTCTGCTCTAAATTATTAGAATGTTAATGATTATTTTACACCCCTCCACCCCATTTCTATTTATCTTTTTTTAAAAAACCCTTACCTACTACTATTGCTACTAAGTATCACTTCCAAGACAGGAAAGAGGAGTGGTAAGGGCTAGGCAATGGGGGTTAAGTGACTTGCAAAGGGTCACACAGCTAGGAAGTGTCTGAGGCCAGAATTGAACTGAGGACCTCCCATCTCTGAGCCTGGCTCTCTCTATCCACTGAGTCGCCTCGCTGCTCCTCTTGACTTTATTGGAGAATAAGGCTCTAAAAAGTGTTGATGGTAGGGTGGAAATTAGACCATGCTTAGCTCAGAGATAGTACAGCGAATAAATAGAGAGAGAACTGGTCTTGGAGTCAAGAGATTATGCGTTTCCATACTCCTTGACACATGTTGGCTATTGTGAGATCAAGGACAATATGTATAATCTCTCAGTGCTACAGACAACTAAGATCATATAAGCAGGGCTGATCAGAGGAGAATTTACACAGTGGGTTCTCTAGTCAATTTAAAAAAGTCTTTTTAGGGACATTTGAAGGGTACCTTCTCATGAAGAGTCAGAGTGTGCTCATTAGTGACTTGGAAAAGGACAAAGAAAACTCTTGATTGGTTTTTCAGTGATTGACTTGGGGTTGCTTCCGAGATCATTAGCTGACTGGGATTTAGGAGGATGAGCTATTCTGGGAGGGAATGCCTCCCTCTGTACTCTAGGAAAACAAACTGAATGACCAACTTGCTCTCTTGGGCTTTCTTTTTTAAAAATTTTTCCCTATTTACAAGAGAGACAGGGCAGACCTGGTCTTGGGGAGAGGGAAGTCCGGCTCTTCTCCCCCTTCCCACTCACCCCCCCCCCCGGAACTAGGATCTGTGTTTGCATGTGGTCTGATCCTCAATATTTTTTTCTCCCAGTTTATGAGATCTCAGCAGCTGAGTAGTGATAGATTTCTGGCAGAAGATATGGCAGAGGCTAATATGTGTATGCCCATTTGGTTCAAGAGTGGGGCTTATGGGGATATAGAATTCTATCTAACCCTACTAAGAAAGTGAGAAGGAATTAACCAAGGGGAGCAGGGGAGTGGGGAGGTCAAAAAAGGGAGGGGAGGAGAGGGGGGAGGGAAATCATTAGGCCTTAAAAAATAAAAAGAGGGGGATAATAAGGGAGGGGGTGGAAAGGGAAGTAAACCAAGGGAGGGGACAAGGGGGACTGGTTTAAAACAAACCACTGGTTTAAAAGGCAATAGCATAAGAAGAAGGAGTAGAACTAGGAAAGGGTACCAAAATGTTGGTGAATACACAACTGATAATTATAAATCTGAATGTGAATGGGATGAACTCGCCCATAAAACGGAAGCAAATAGCAGAGTGGATTAGAAACCCAAATCCTACCGTATGTTGTCTATAAGAAACACATATGAGGTAGGTGGACATACACAAGTTTAAGGTCAATGGCTGGAGCAAAATGTTTTGGGCTTCAACCGAGAAAAAGAAGGCAGGATTGGCAATCATGATTTCTGACAAAGCCAAAGTAAAAATAGATCTGATTAAAAGAGACAGGGAAGGTAATTACATCCTGATAAAAGGTAGTATAGACAATGAGGAAATAACAGTACTCAACATGTATGCACCAAATGGTATAGCATCCAAATTCCTAAAGGAGAAACTGGCAGAGCTCAAGAAGGAAATGGATAGTAAAACTATACTAGTGGGAGATCTAAATATTTCTCTTTCAGATCTAGATAAATCAAACCAAAAAATAAATAAGAAAGAGATAAGAGAGGTGAATGAAATCCTAGAAAAATTAGATTTAATAGACATGAGGAGAAAAATAAATAGGGACAAAAAGGAATACATCTTCTTTTCAGTTGCACATGGTACATTCACAAAGACCAACCATGTAACAGGGCATAGAAACATAGCAAACAAATGCAAAAGAGCAGGAATAATAAATGTAACGTTTTCAGATCATAATGCAATAAAAATAATTAGTAAGTGCACATGGACAGGCAAATCAAAAACTAATTGGAAATTAAACAATATGATTCTCCCAAACCAGTTAGTTAAAGAAGAAATCATAGAAACAATCAATAATTTCATTGAAGAGAATGACAGTGTTGAGACAT
Source organism: Gracilinanus agilis (assembly GCF_016433145.1). Classification (NCBI taxonomy): domain Eukaryota; kingdom Metazoa; phylum Chordata; class Mammalia; order Didelphimorphia; family Didelphidae; genus Gracilinanus; species Gracilinanus agilis. Next base: position 258,189,040 of record NC_058134.1, on the reverse strand, counting down.
CCTATCAAATTCTGTGGGATGCAGCTAAGGCAATGGAAATTTATAACCTTGAGTGCATGTATTAACAAATTAGAGAGAGCAAAGATCAATGAACTGGGCATGCAAATCAAAAAACTAGAAAGGGAACAAATTAAAAATCCCCAGTTAAAGACCAAATTAGAAATTATAAAAATTAAAGGAGAAATCAATAAAATTGAAAGTAAAAGAACTATTGAATTAATAAATAAGACTAGAAGCTAGTACTTTGAAAAACAAATAAAATTGACAAAGTACTCATCAATCTAATTAAAAAAAGGGAAGAAGAAAACCAAATCATCAGTATCAAAGATGAAAAGGGAGACCTCACCTCTAATGAAGAAGAAATTAAGGCAATCATTAAAAACTATTTTGCCCAATAAATATAACAACCTAGGGGAGATGGATGAATATTTACAAAATATAAATTGCCTAGATTAACAGTAGAAAAATACTTAAACAATCCCATATCAGAAAAAGAAATTGAACAAGCCATCAAAGAACTCCCTAAGAAAAAATCCCCAGCACCAGATGGATTCACAAGTGAATTCTATGAAACATTCAAAGAACAATTAATTCCAATACTATACAAACTATTTGACATAATAAGCAAAGAAGTTCTACCAAACTCCTTTTATGACACAAATATGGTACTGATCCCCAAACTAGGTAGATCAAAAACAGAGAAAGAAAACTACAGACCAATCTCCTTAATGAACATAGATGCAAAAATCTTAAACAGAACACTAGCAAAAAGACTCCAGCAAGTGATCAAGAGGGTTATCCATCATGATCAGGTAGGATTTATAGCAGGAATGCAAGGATAATTCAACATCAGGAAAACCATTCACATAATTGACCATATCAACAAGCAAACCAACAAAAACCACACGATTATCTCAATAGATGCTGAAAAAGCCTTTGACAAAATACAACACCCATTCCTATTGAAAACACTAGAAAGTATAGGAATAGAAGGACCTTTCCTAAAAATAATAAACAGTATATATCTAAAACTATCAATAAATATCATATGCAATGGGGATAAATCTTCCCAATAAGATAAGGCATGAAACAAGGATGCCTATTATCACCTCTATTATTTAAGATTGTTCTAGAAACACTAGCAGTAGCAATTAGAGAAGAAAAAGAAATTGAAGGTATTAAAATAGGCAATGAGCAGTCTAAGTTATCACTCTTTGCTGATGATATGATGGTCTACTTAAAAAATCCTAGAGAATCAACTAAAAAGCTAGTAGAAATAATCAACAGCTTTAGCAAAGTTGCAGGGTACAAAATAAATGCATAAAAATCATCAGCATTTCCATATATTTCCAACACATCACAGCAGCAAGAGTTAGGAAGAGAAACACCATTTAAAATCACTCTAGACAATATAAAATACTTAGGAATCTACCCCTCAAAACAAACACAGGAATTATACGAACACAACTACAAAACACTTTCCAAACAATTAAAAGTAGATCTAAACAGTTGGAAAAACATTGATTGCTCATGGGTAGGACGAGCTAACATAATAAAAATGCCCATCCTACTCAAATTAATTTACTTATTTAATGCCATACCTATCAAACTACCAAAAACCTTTTTTTCTGAATTAGAAAAAACTATAACAAAGTTCATTTGGAAGAACAAGGTCAAGAATATCAAGGGAAATAATGAAAAAAAAAGTGAAGGAAGGTGGCCTAGCAGTACCAGATATTAAACTATACTATAAAGCAGCGGTCATCAAAACAATGTGGTACTGGCTAAGAGACAGAAGGGAGGATCAGTGGAATAGACTTGGGGTAAGTGACGTGAGCAAGACAGTGTGTGATAAACCCAAAGAGCCCGACTTTTGGGACAAAAATCCACTATTCAACAAAAACTATTGGGAAAATTGGAAAACAATATGGAAGAGATTATGTTTAGATCAACATCTCACACCCTACACCAAGATAAATTCAGAATGGGTGAATGACTTGAATATAAAGAGGGAAACTATAAGTAAATTAAGTGAACACAGAATAGTATACTTGTCAGATCTATGGGAAAGGGGAAAATTTAAAACCAAACAAGAGTTAGAAAAAATTATAAAATGTAAAATAATCTGTTATGAGGGCTTGTTGAACCCTCTTCAGATCCACCTTCCTCCTTTGGTGTTCACCTGCTATCTAGCTCTGACCTGTGGCTCCAAGAAGCTGTGGCAGCACAGCAGCCACATCCTAGGAAAAACCATCTCTGCATCTAGAACTATGCCCAAAGAGCTCTAAAAGACTGCCTGCCCTTCGATCCAACCATGCCATTGCTGGGTTGGTACCCCAAAGAGATCATAGATAAAAAGACTTGTACAAAAATATTTACAGCCACGCTTTTTGTGGTGGCAAAAAACTGGAAAACGAGGGTATGTCCTTCAATTGGGGAATGGCTGAACAAATTGTGGTATATACTGGTGATGGAATAATATTGTGCTCAAAGGAATAATAAACTGGAGGAATTCCATGTGAACTGGAAAGACCTCCAGGAATTGATGCAGAGCGAAAGGAGCAGAGCCAGAAGAACATCGTACACAGAGACTGATACACTGTGGTAAAATCGAATGTAATGGACTTCTGTACTAGCAACAATGCAATGACCTAGGACAATTCTGAGGGACTTATGGAAAAGAATGTTAACCACATTCAGAGGAAGAACTACAGGAGAGGAAACACAGAAGAAAAACAACCGCTTGAACCCTTGGGGTTGATGAGGACATGATTGGGGATATGGACTTGAAATGATCACACCAATGCAACTATCAATAATATGGAAATAAGTCTTGATTGATGACACATGTTAAAACCAGTGGAAATGTGCGTCGGCTATGGGGGGAGGTGTTTGGGGGGTGAACAGGAAAATAAGAACATGAATCATGTAACCATGGAAAATTTTTCTAAAAAATAAAATATTAAAAAAAAAGAGTGGGACTTATGGATGCTGTTTCCTAAATCCCAACCTCCCTTGTAGAGATGGAGAGATTTTGATTACTTAGGCAATTTGATTCCAGAATCTGGTTTTCTTGCCAGAAAAGGGATAAGTTTGACAATTTGGGCATCAAATTTAGAGGAAAAAAGCTCACAACTAGAGTTCCTGAGTAATATCCTTCTTAGAGAGTAAAGTTGTGGGGCATCTAGGTAGCACAGTGGTTAGAGTTCCAGGTTTAGAGTTGGAAGGACCTGCATTCAAATCTGGCCTTATATATTTCCTAGTTTTGTGACTTTGGGCAAGTCACTTAACCCTTATTGCTTAGCCCTTGCTGCTCTTCTGTCTTAGAATCAATACTAAGGCAGGAGGTAGGCATTTCAAAAAGAGAGAGCAAGAGGGTAAAGTTGTGACTTGGGGAGGCAAGAGATTTGAATTTTGCCACTACCTGTATTGTAGTAAGTTATTCAGACAAGTGCTTATTCAATGGCGATGAAGAGTTTAAAATCCAAGGCAATGCTTTCAGTGTTAGAGGGACTCTGTGAAAGATACTCATCTTTTTTTCCCAATATTTTGTTTCTCTTAAATCAGACAAGATCTGCCTTTTCATCTCAGTATGGTCTCTCTGCTCCACTGAGAACACAAGGAAAACAAAACCAATTATAAGCATACAGCCAGTCGAAACAACTTTCCACACTGGCCATGTCCAAAAACCACATTCATCTCATTCTGCATTCTGAGTCTTTCACCTCTCTGTCAGGAGGTGGATAGTCCTCTAGAATCTTGTTTGATGAATGTTTCAGCATCATATTTCTATCCTATATCTTGGTCATCAATTCCTCAATTTATGGGCACTCCCTGAGATGCCCATTCTTTACCACCTCAAAAAGAGGTAGAAATATTTCTGAATATCTTTAGGGTTTGTTTTATTTAGAACGTAAGGGACTGTTGTCATTTTGTCTTTTTTTCTATCTTGTCCTACTCTTTGCAACTCCTTTTTGGATTTTCTTGGCAAAGATACAGCAGTAGTTTGCAATTTCCTTCCCTACCTCATTGTAAATGTGGAAACAGAGGCAAACAGAATTAAATAACTTGCCCAGGGTCACACAGCTAGTAAACATTTAAGATCCAATTTAAACTCTGACTATAAGCCTAGTCCTATATCCACTGGGCCACCTAGCTACTCCAATATACCTTTAATGCTGCCCCCCTTAATTCCCTTTCTCTCCTTTTCCTTTTGTTCTACTCTAAACCTTTTTTTTTTACTCTCTTCAAGCATCTCATAATACCCTCTTCCTACCTTCTTAGTTGAGGACATCCCTTCATATTTTACTGAAAAAAAGAGCTATTCACTAAGAACTTATTCTTCTCTCCACCTCACATCACTCAGATATCTAGCTCTATTAACCCCTCCTTCACTCCTGTCTCCTGAGACCAGTCCCTGTATTTTATTTGCTATTTCTTACAAATTCCATCTCCTGACTTGGTGCCTTTAGGATTTGGCTGTCCTTTATGAACAGAAAGCTCTCCCTTCTCATCCTTACTTTTTAGCTCCCTTGGCATCCTTCAAGACTTAACTGTATAAATACTACTTTCTGTTGGAGGCCTTTCTCTGTTAGCTCTGCTGCTAATGCCTTCTGTCTGAGATTATTTTCTATTTGCTCATGGTGTCTGGACTTTTGTCTTGTCATTGGACTTTGAGAACTCTGGAAAAGAGAGTGAGGGCAATGACTTTGTGCAACTATGCCTCATTTAAATCCCATTCACTTGCAAGTTAAAGGATCATGGGGTGATGTCATTGGTCCTCTTTGAAAATGAAGGACAAACAACAACAATCTTGTATGTCCCTACTTATTTGCATGTTGTCTTCTTCATTAGAATGGAAGTTCCTTGAGAGGGTGCTAGAGGTTCATAACCGTGTGTGTGTGTGTGTGTGTGTGTGTGTGTGTGTGTGTGTCTGTGTGTCTGTGTGTTAGGGACTCCTTTGGCTGTCTGGTGAACCAACCAATGGACACCTCAGTGTGATGTTTTTAAATGCACAAAATAAAATGCATAGGATTACAAAGAAAAACAGTCATATAGAAATACACATAAGAGGGATCTGGCCCTGGAGTGCTTCTAATGACATGTCTCCAAATGGGGATTCAGGGGAACCTGATTATTGCTTTTGGGAAAATGAGGATATGAAATAGGGGGCCCTTGTAAGGACTGTGGACATGTGTAGTTGTTCTGCAAGTGGTTCTGACTGGCTTTGTGGTCAAAGGGGGGCTTTTAATGGACTGTAGAGGCATTCAAAAAGATCTTTCACTTTCATCCACATGTTCTTTGCCTCAGCACTCTTGGTGGGGTTCAGTGACTGATTTACAGTGAAGGGAATACTACCCAAGATAGCAGCTATATAAATGGTCCAGAAGGTAGCTGGGCATCTTAGAATTCTAGATTTCACTTTTGAAGCCAGTGCTGCACCAATGCCATGAGGAGCTTGGAATGACTTTTAGGAGTGACTTTTGGGAAATAAGTAAGGAAGGAAGAAAAGGCAGGGCATAAGGAAGGAGGAAGGGAGGAAGAAGGGAAGAAAGGAATGGAAGAAGGAAGAAAGGATGGAAACAGGTATTTATTAAGCATCTACTATGTGCTGGACATTGTGCTAAGCACTTTACAAAAAGCATTTCATTTGATCCTCACAATGCAAGATAGGTGCTACTATTATCCCCATTTTATGGTTGAGGAAATTGAGGCAGGCAGAGATTAAATGACTTGCCCAGGATCACACGGCTAGTAGTATCTGAAGCTGGATTTGAACTAAGGCCTCCCTGATTCCAGGGATAGTGGTCTATTCATTGCACCACCTAGAAGAATCTAAGACCCTTGGAGACCACAGCCCAGTGATAACTGAGATAAGGACTTGTCTGACAGCAATGCTACATTTGAATGTGCACTTGGTTGAATCCATACTATGGAGAAACTGAGCTGATTTTGGATCCTATTCTTAGCCAGGGAGATCATGAACCCAACGTCCAGGGGGAAATTGGTTCTCATTAGGACTTCAAAGTAAATATCTTTTTGTAAAACTAATTAATGTTGCTCATCTCTGGGACCTAACAGTGAGGGGAACGCAGCCAGCAGAGACTCAGACCAATGGCAATGGAGAAGAACCCCCTCACCCCGCCCCCAAAACACCCCTTGGGCTCATCTAGAATCTGAGGAGGGGAGATATAGCATCTGAGTGAGCCAGAAAGGTACACACTATAGTCAGCAAAACTTAGGTAGTGATCAAAATATTTAACCAATTCAGGAACCCCAGTACAGGAAACTTTGGGGTTGAAATAACATTTTTTTTGCCTTTCTCCATATTCCCAATGCTTCATACAGTGTTTGGCACATAATAAATATTTGTTTAACTCACTTTTGTGTAGCATTTCTCAGCCTATTTGTACTACAGTGTGGGGCTTCCCCCTGCCCTCTCTCTGTGGGCCAGGTTCTGTGAGTCCTTTTTTTCTTTTGCCCTTCCTGTGGAGTGAAATAAAAACTGCCCTGACCCTCAGATTATTACCTTGACTCTGACAGTCCGGGTCCTTTGTAGAGAACTAGGCAAGAGCTCTACTTCAGCTTTATTTTGCTGATTTGCTGGAATAATTCCTGATGGGGACTATGAGTCACAGAGAGAGAGAGAGATAAATGACCCGTTTGGGGAATCCCTCAGAGCAGACCCTGTCCGTGATGTACGAGGGCTTTGGGAAGCAGTGAACCACAGGTTACAGTTATCAATTAGAGATGGGTTGCTAGTCTGTGTTGGTAGAGGGAGATTTCCCGGTGGGAATTCTCTACTGAAATCTCTGTATTCCATACCACAGAAATCTCTGTGCTAGTCACAGCTCTCTGCTTTCCCCAACCTACCAGAAAGAAGACCACCAAGTCCTCCCCCATTTCATGACCTGATTTTCATGTCTAAATCTTTGCGCATGACTTTATAGTGGACTCCTGGTAGTCTGTGGTATATGACTTGTTCCTTTTCCATTTAAAATAGAGTTTGTTGGACTTCTCCACTAGCAGCAATGCAGGGATCCAGAGCAAGGCTGAGGGACTTATGAGAAAGAAAACGAGCCACATTCAGAGGAAGAACTGTGGGAGGAGAAACACAGAAGAAAAACAACTGCTTGAACACATGAGCTGATGGGGATATTATTGGGGATGTAGACACTAAATGATAACTCTAGTCCAACTATCAATAATATGGAATTAGGTCTTAATCAATGATACGTGTAAATCCCTGTGGAATTGTGCGTTGGCTAAGGGGGATTAGGTGGGGTTTGGGGGAGAGGGAAAGAACATGAAATGTAATTATGGGAAAATATTCAAAATAAAAACTAAAAAAAGTAAAATAGAGTTTGAACATTTTTCTGTTGTTTTCAAGGCTGCTCTAACTCAAACTTTCCCCATTTAGCAGCAAAAAAACATATAGTGCAGTAGATAGAACATTGGGCCTGTAGTCAGGAAGACCTGAATTCAAATATGACCTTACATGCTTATAGCTGTGTGACTCCGGGTAAGTCACTTAACCTTGGTTCATCTGTAATGAGCTGGAAAAGGAAATGAAAAATCACTCCAATATATCAGCTGAGAAAACCCCAAATTGGGTCTTGAAAAGTTGGGCACATATGAAACAATTCAACAACAACCAACAAAAGCAAAACCAGAATACAACAAAAATCCCATCTTCCAAAACAAAAAAATAAAAAATCCAAATGGCTCCTCCTCCAAAGTAGGATTTAGTCTCTGTAGTGAAACTGACCCATTTGGTGAAAATAATAATAATAATGAAAAAAATCAGTTCATCATTTCAATGGATTTTGTTTGCTCAGATCGTCACAAGGTCATAGCTTTGGAATTGGGAAGGACCTGAGAGATAATTCAAGTCCAGTCCCTTCATTTTATAGATGAGGAAAGTGAGGCACGAGGTCACCCAGATAAGAAATAGCAGACCTGTTTTGAAGTTATGTCTTCTGACTCAAAATACACCATTTCCCCCATTGTACCAGTTGGCTTCTTTCCCTAACATGGCAGCCTGGGTAGTATCCTTGCGCACAGACTACCTGAGAGCATCGGGCTAGTTTCCCTTGTCTGACCTTGGTGATTTTCAACTCAGAGAAGAAGAACAGGTCCTGAGAATTTCTAGTAAGCTGATGCTTGGTATTTTTTTAAGTGGATCAATACTGTCTGGCCTGGGCCCTTTGGACCAGGAGTCAGAGCTCAGAGGAATCCCTCCGCGGCACCTGGAGCCAGGTCTGGGCCATTTGAATCCAGACCTCCGAGGGGTCCTTGGATACTCTTGCAAGACTGGCAACTGCAGAGCTTGCTTCTGTCTGGGATTAAGAGGTGTCTTGAAGTCCAGCCACACCATGGAGCAGACCTTCGGGAACCAACAAAGGGTGGGGTGGGCTGCTATTTGGAGCTCTGAGACTCCCCGGAGAGGGCACAAAATTAGCCCTCGACCAAAGGAACTTTGGTGCTATTATATGAGACAAACTTTTCAGGCCTTGGAGCTTTGCTGAGGGTCAGCGGTATTTACCTCCAGCCAGGCCAGGACAAATAGAAACTGTGTGCTGAGATATTTTCATCATGCAGCTGCAAACATAGGCCAGCTCGGTGGCACACAAGAGGTTTTTTCTTTTTCCTTTTTGAAAACACAGCTGACTTTGTATAAAAGGGGCCTATTGCCAAAGGACTCTTTAATCAAGCTATCAATGGTCACTATTACCCCAATCGTCTCAGAGCAAAGTCCATCCGATTCTGAGAGAGGGTCCCTTTGGAGGTCTGATGTCAGTGCTGTTTATTTAAAATACTTTGAAAACAGAGTTTCTAGTTGAACATTGAACTAATTGGGAGATTTCATTTTTGTTCGTTGCTAAGACAAGCTGCATTTTCTTTTTGCTGCATTCTGGGAGGCAATTCCCCCTTTTCTTTCCTAGAGGAGAAGAATTGCCTTCTCAGATTAGTCAGGATTTATTTTTGTTTCAGTAAGTATGGCGTAGCGGGGGTTCTGAACTGATTTTTTTGTGTCACGGACCTCCTTGGTAGTCTGTTGAAACGTCTGGACCCTTATAGAAGAGTGTTTTTAAGTGTATAAATTACATAAGGACTAGCAAAGTGTCCCAAAGTCCTACTATATTTTTAAGCTTTAATATTGAAATGCAGTTATCTAGATACTTAAAAACCAAAGAAACGCAGGTTCAGAGGCCTGAGGTTAAGAATCTCTGGCACAATGGAAGGAATGCTGGACTGTGGAATCAGGAAAACCTGAGTACAAATCTCACCTCTCCTACTTACTTAGCTGGGCAAGTCTCCTAATCTCTCAGGCTCAAGCTGCTCCCTAAACTGTGCCTTGTAAGTCATAGATGGGTTGGGATCTGTGTTGGTGGAGGGAATTCCCAGCCAGGGAGCTCCCCATGCTGACAAAATCTGAGATCATTCACAGGTAGCATCTCTACCGGGCTGGGTGTGAGGCAGAGAACAAAGCCCAAAGGGGGGAAAGTACTCTATCCTTTAGCCCCCACTTTTGGAAGGGGGGCATTGCCACACAGCCCACCCACTCAGCAGTTTCTGTTCCTTAGTCACTGCCCTTGACTCTATCCCTGCAGAGAGACTTCTCTGTGACTGAGGGGGTGGCGGGGAGAAGGAGAGAGGAAGAATGATGAATGAGCGAGGCCATGTGATCTGACAGCCCAGACTTGTCTCAGACAGCAAAAATGGTGCCCTGACTCATAGGATCATAGATTTAAAGCTAGAGGAGACCTTAGAAGCTATCAAGTTTCCCCTTCCCTCCCCCTCTTTGTGGGAACAGACTAATTTCCAGATTATTTATTTACTTCCTCTCCTTGCTTCTACTCATCCTAGAAGGGCTATTTGAAGGGAGCAGTTGGGGTACTGGGGCTTGTTCCTTTACTGAAGATTCCATTTTGCTTTTCAACCTTTAAAATGTGATAAACTTGTTAGACCACAAAACTCTAGTTGTTTATTGTACTTTATCAATGTGCAGATAAAGATGAAAGGAGGGCGTAGATTCCCTGTTTCAGGGACAAATCAACATTTTGCTCAATAGAATGGTGGAGGTGAAGGCAGGAACTGCCCAGAAGCATTATCTAACCATAATCTTGCAGCATTATCTTTCTTAAGTCTTGCAGAAATATCTGGGACCAAATATAGAAAAATACCACTTAGGCCGGTTTTCTGTTCCTTTTGTGAAAGGAATCATGAGTTCAGAAGCTTGTGCATTTAATAGGGTCTATTGCTTCAGTGAGAGTCTAAGAGTAGTTTCCTCATGTATTAAAAAAAAAACAAACCCCTAAATTTTAGAATGGAGAACTATGAATTCTATATAAGCACATGTAGGCCCCTTCCATCCCCATTCCAGTTCCTTTTATGTAGTGTCTTTCTGAATTAGAATGTAAGCACCTTGAGGGTAGGCTATCTTATGTTATCCCCCCCCTCCTTCTCCATCCATTCATCCATCTGTATCTATCTGTCTGTCTATCTATCTATCTATCTATCTATCTATCTATCTATCTATCTATCTATCATGACTTCTTATTTTGTTGGTGGCATCCAGAACCAAATACTGTACTCCAGTTGAGCTCTACTCAGGGCAGAGTAAAACGGGTTCTTCATGTCCTTACTCCTGGATACTTTGGTTCTCTTCATGTAGTCTAAAATGGCATTATCTTTTCTGAGTTATATAGAGTTGGATGTGGACTTAGACTGAGCTTGCAGGCCATGATAAGTCCCAGATCATTTTAGATGAACTGCCATCTAGCTATGTCTGGGACAACGAGAGAATATCCCTCCAGCTTGATGAGATTTCTGTCTCCTTTGTCTTTCTCAAGTTTGCTTGTCATGTCACTTTTTTTTGGTGTCTAAATCATATATCCATTTGGGTTTATCTTGGTGTGTGGTGTGAATTTTGGTCTCTACCTCATTTCTACCAGGCTACTCTTCCAGTTTTCCCAGCAGGTTTTTTTTTTTTTACCCCAAATCTACCCTCTTCCCTCCTGCCCCCAAACATGAGTTCTTAGCCCAGTCATTGTGGTCTTTGGGCTTACTGAACAATGCCATGTTCCACTGACTTCTGCATGTTATATACCTCATTTGTTCTACTATTCTAACTCTTTATGTTGATATCCTCTAGGCTTAGAGAGTTAAGATTACTGGTTTCATTCAACTCTGTACATTAATTTTTTTTCCTAAGTGGATTCTGTAAGATGATTCTAAAATAAAGTGAAGGCCAACCTATTTCCTTTTTGGACTACCAACTTTTGAATATTTGTCCTCTGAATGTATGCCTTAATTTTCCAGCTCCCGTGCTTTTTTCTATAATATGCTAGGTTTAAATTTGGTAGTTTGGTGCTCTGAGGTTAGCACTATATGAGGGCCTCAAACTGATTCTCTTCACATATGTGTGGTCTTCCGTCTTGTCAAGGTCATTTTGATGTTCATTCCTGTTCTCCAAGGTGAAAGCTCTTTCACTCACGTTGGTGCACTGAGCAAATTGATGAACCTGCTATCTGGCCTATCGTGCAAGTCATTAGGAAAAATGGTAAATACTATTAGACTGAAGGATGACCTCTGTGAGAATCCACTTGATATGGCCACACTTTTGGCACCTAACTAATATGATCTCAATGACCATTTACTTAGCTTTGTGATTAGAATAGCAGGAAAAAAGTGAGAAACTTTCCTTAGGCCAATCGAGATTGGTGGATTGCTCTGTGTTTAACAGTAACTCATGCTTCTAGAGTTCTTTAAAGTTCACAAAGCACTGAAATTACATCTACCCTTTGGGGAAGATTGAGCTTGAGATAGGGATTAAACTTGTGATTTTTCTATTATTGGGAACTCTCAGGTGAGGAAACTCCTCTTCTAGAGGAGATGGACAACTATCCAGCAAATGGTGGTCTTCTTAGAGAGTTGTTTGGGGCACTGAGATTTTAAATGACTTGTCCAGATTCACATGGCCAGTACGCATTCGAGATAGGACTTGAATTCCTGCCTTCCTGCTTGTGAGGACAGCTCTCTATCCATCATGCATGGCACACTTGTCCTTCAGTAGTTAGTATAAATATTGTTTTCTCCATGTTACAGATGGGGAAGTTCAATGAAGCACGGAAGTTTTATTTATTTTGTAAAATATTTCCCACTATAATTTTAAACATTTAAAACATTTCTGACTTCCCCATTTTCTCCCTTCTCCCTGCCCCTCCCCTCTCCTTGAGAATGCAAGCAATTTGGTATCAATTATACATGTGAAATCACTTTCAAGTAAAACATATTTCTATATTAGCAGAACACACAAACAAGACAAAACAATAAAAATAAAGACAATTAAAAAGTATCCTTCAATTTAATATGTATTTTGTGTTATTCTTATATCTGTGCATGTCATATTTTGTCAGTAAAACATAATCTCTTTGAGGGTAGAGTTTATATTTTTCTTTTTTAAATCACTGTAATCCCAGTACTTAGCATAAAACCTTATGTGTGCTGCAGGGGATCGAGTGCCAGGCCTAGAGTCAGGAAGGCTCATCTTCCTGAGTCCAAATCTGGCCTCAGACATTTAATGGCTATTGGATTCTGGATGCCACATAACCTCATTTGCCTCAGTTTCCTCATCTGTAAGATGAACTAGAGAAAGAAATGGCAAAGCACTCCAATATCTTTCCCAAGAAAACCCAAAATGGGGTCATGAAGAGTTGGATATGATTGAAACATGGAGCAAATACAGTAATATATCATATGAATAATAACTAAAATATAGCAAAGTCCAGTTTTTTGCCCCGTTGTATAATGGCTGAGTTCCTTGATGCTTCTCCAATTCCAAGCATCTCTTTTACCAACTGGGTTTTACAATTCTCTTTACTATACAACATGTTTTCAGGACAGAAAGACGAAGTAGAAGAAGACTTCAGAAAACAAATCACAGATCTGGCATAGTAGCTGGACATCTGCTGGAATATTCTGCCAATAGCAGTATAGCTAATAATTTATTGGCTTGCCTTAATGTGAATGTCAACCTCCAAAAAGTTGACCAACCAAAGCAGAGTACATTATTGTAGACCAGATTTTCATGAAGGAGGAACTAAACTAAAGAAAATGATGAGAATCTGGCAGGGGTGTGACCTTTCCATTTTATAATTTGTGATAATGTGAAGAGAATTGGGAACAGGTGGACATATCAAAATAGATAAGAGAGATTTCTTAAGTTTCAAAGAAGGGATAGGTAGGATTCCCATGGTCCAAAATTTAATGGAACCTAAGGAGATAGGAAACTCTCAAAAGTTAAGTTCTGGAGACACAAAGGAAAACCATTCTGATAAGAAGGAAAAAAAGGGAAACTGCATGAAGAAATTGATGTGGCTGTCAAGAAACTAGTAATAAGCCATCTTGGATTTAAGAAAGACATGTCCAGAAGACAGAAACAAAGCTCCAAAAATGTGTCATATCACTGTAAAAATAGTGCCAGGAGTGATCAAATTCTTAATAATCTGAGACTTAAAGGAAACCTATGAACTTCAAAAGGATATTTTTTTTCCTTTTAAGTACATTGGAGGAAAAGAGGATGAAATAAAGGATGAGAATGCTACTTGGCATGGCTTGGACAGTGATTACTGTGCATGGGAAAAAAGCAAAACTAATAAACAAATAAATCTGTGGAAAGAATTATAAAAAGAGAAGGAAGAATGAGTAAAAAAAATGGAAGAGGTCAAAGTAGGGATTTTTTTTTTTTGCCAGTTAGATATAGTAGATAGCACACTGAGCTTAAGACCTGGAAGACCTGGATTTAAATCCTGCCTCAGATATTTACTAGCTGTGTGACCCTAGGAGCATCATTCAAACTCTCTGGATCTCAGTTTCATCCATTGGAAAAATGAAGGGGTTGGCCTCCTGACCTTCAAGGTTCCTTCCAGCTCTAAATTTATGATCCTGTGGGTTTTGGATTGGAAAGAAGAGACTTAAATATGTAACCGTCGAAACCTATGCGAGATAGCAGAGAACCTGTAAGGGAAGAACCTGTAAAGGGACCTGGAAGGGAAGAGAACCATAAGGGAGCCCGTAGCTTCCCTGGATAAGTTCAGGCCAACAGATCCTGATGAATAACATCCCAAAGTGCTAGTATATGTGATTTCTGAGCCATTATCAGTGGTCTTTGAAAGATCTGTGGGTCATGCGACTAGCAAGATGCCTGAATAGTTACTTATAGCAAACAATTAGTAGCCTTAAGACTTCAGAAAAATGAATCATGTGCCAGATATAATGTAACTGAAGATGAATTCACAAGATAAGAAGGCAAACATGTCACACAAGATAAAAACCTCATGAAATAACATCAAAGAACTTGCATACTTAAGAGTTTCCATTCAGCTTCTTCTCCCTCCCCAACCAGGTGCAGCCAGTGGTAGGAAGCTCTGCCTGCTCCCCTTCTTGCAGTGAGTTAGTCCCTAAACCCCTTTCTAAGCACTCGAGAGGAAGCAGACACTGATTCTGCCTAGCCACATGAAAGAAAGGGAAAATGGATGGTGGGAGTTGTGTGCTATACCCAGAGCCACAGACAGCGGAGGGAAATATATCAGTGCTTGATGGATCAGGGTCTGGAAACCAGTTTCTCAGATAAGGGATCTTGACATTCCCCACCTCAAAGAAACTAAAGATACTCAGTGGAACAGCCTTTGGGGTCTGAGTAGTGGAGGAAGGGAAAGGGACAAAAGGAGGGAAGCTGGAGTCAAATGTCTGGGAATACAAGAAGGTTGGAAGTCCTAAAGTTCAAAGGAGAGAGCAGGAAAAAAAATTAGTTCATAAGCAAATAAACTACCAAGGAAGATTATAGGAACAAAAAGAGGAATGAGGACAAAGAAAAAGGAAGAAATAATCATAATAATAACTACCATTTATGTAGTCATTTTAAGGTTGTCGAAATGCTTTACAGAGATTTTGTTTTATTCTCACAACAACCCTGGAAGGTAGGTGGTGTTATCTCCATTTTACAAATGAGAGAATTGATGCAGAAAAAGTTCAGTGACTTGACAAAGGTCACACAATTACTAAATATTGAGACTGGATTTGAACTCAGTCCTTTCTGACCACAAGTCTAACATTCTGTCCTCTGCATTTCCTGACTATAATATGCTATATAAAAAAAAATGAACCAAGATTATCTGATAAAAAGAGAATGCTGTGTGCTCTTAAGGGAGCATGAAACAATCCCAAGAATCTCCAGAATGGTTCAAGAAATGAAACTTTAAAAAAGAAATCGTAAATGAATTTAGGATGTGTAGAGATAATTTACAGAACTGAGAAGTCACAAAAGAACATGATAAACAAGAAAGATTAAGGAGAATAGGAGAGGTTCCATACAACTAAAAAAGAGCAAATGACCTATTTTCCCCCAAATGCATGAGAATAGAATTATCATATTATTTGTCAGGGAACTTAACTTTAATAGGAGTTAGTTGACATATAGAAAATGAAATAATAGCCACAGTGAACGGCCAGAGAAAGTTTTATTTTATTTATTTTCATAACTCTATTCCTTTAATTTTTCAGTTATATGCAGAAACAATTTTCAACAATTGTTTTCTGACATTTTACAATTCAAATTCTCTTTCTCCCTCCTCTCCTCAATTCCTGATGTGATAAATAATCTGATATATATTATACCAGTGCTGTTATGCAATATATAAAGGCAGACCTACTTAATCAAAACCAGAAGATGCCAGATGAACTTCATTCCTATTTTTCATTGGGTGACTAGAATGATCAGGGGAATAACTGTAGAAAGAGTTGTTAGGTTTTAGCAGGCATTTGACAAATACCCTCATGCCATTACAACTTAAAAACATTTAACAAATATTAATAAATATGAACATTTCTATGTGTAAATAATAGAAAAAGAGGATTGTATATAAAACCATGAATTGTAATTACATATACCTTGTTATTTTTAAAGTGAATATTAAATTTAGCATGGAAATACTTATACTACCCTGCTTTTTGAGTCCCCTGTGTATTTTCTTCTGTGAGTTTAAAAATATTCACTGATATTCTTTTTTTTAATCTTTCCTCTTTGCCAGTTGTTCCCCATTATTCTTCCTCCCCCAAATGAAAACACTTCCTTGTAACAAATATAAATAGTTAAACAAGATGAATTCATACATTGCTCATCTCATTCTATCCTTGGATATGGAATGGAGAAAAATGGACTAGATAAAAAGATATTTAGGTGAATTTAGAACTCTTGGGATGACTGAACCTCCAAATAGTCATTAGTAGATTGATATTAAATTGGATGGAAGTCTTTAGTGGAGAATTCCAGGGGTCTATTCTTGATTCTTTGCTGCATTTTGGGCTATTATATCATTGACTGATATACTGAACTTCCAGGCCTTAATAACTCCCACAGATATTCTTCTTCAAACAAAACAAAACAAAAACAAAAACCCCTGCTGTGTGGCCATGCCTCTTTTTTATTTGTGAAGTTGATTCTTTGAATCCAAGTATAAAACTTTACTTTTATGTCTATTAAACATTAATTTAAAATTTAAAAATTAATTTAAAACATTAATTTAGATTCTTTGCAACATTCAAATCTGTTGAGATCTCTTTAGTTCATCAATCCATCATATAGTATGCTAGCTATCCTTCTCCTTAACATTGATTTATTTTAAGAGTTTATGTATACTATCTCTGCTTTTATTCAATTTATTAATAAAAATATTAAAATATTAAACAAAGCAATCATAGATCACTGGGTCTCTCCACTGAAGACCTCCTTCCAAGTTAATATCAAGCAATATTTGACTTTTCAAAATTTTTATCAATGATCTACAGAACTGTCTTGTAGAAGAGGGACTGAATGTTGGAACAACATTTATCCTTCTTTAGTCCTTTGGCACCTTTTCCATTTTCTATGGTCTTTCCAAACTACCTAAAAGTGTCTTAGTGATCATATATATTAGTTCTTGCAGGATGTTGGGATGTAGTTTTTCTGAGCCTTGTAACAAATTCATTTAAGGTATTTGAGAGCTCTTATCCCCTTACTTGGGTTTTAATTCTTTTTTTTTAAACCCTTACCTTCTGCCTTTTGTATTCTATGTATTGATTCTGCTCCAAGGCAGAAGAGTGGTAAGAACTAGGCAAGGAGGGTTAAGTGACTTGCCCAGAGTCACACAGCTAGGAAGTGTCTGAGGTCAAATTTGAACCTAGGACCTCCTGTCTCTAGGCCTGGCTCTCAATCCGCTGAGCTACCTAGCTGCACTCAATTTTTTTTAAAGCTGATTTTGTGCTCTCCTTCCTCCTACAATTTTTTTCTCCTTGGAAGAGTAAACAGAAGCAAGCAAATATTTAGTAGTTCCATCTTCTCTTTACAGTTGTGGTACCTACATCTTCCAAGGACACATATGATCTGAAGAATGAAGTAAAGTGGTCAGAGTGGAAGTTTGGCTGGGCAGTCTGTTACAATCCATTAAAGGAAGAGAGATTATGAATCTTTAAAGGAGATGTTTTTTCCTCTTATGTTGGAAGGTGACCATCTTGCAGAGAAGTGTGGGAACTCAGAAGTTTGGAGAGAGTTTACGCTGTAGCAATTTAAGCTGAATTAGGTTTTCATTTATGGTTTGCAAGAAATTATAGACACAGGGAAATGTTGTTACTGGAATGGCTATTGCCACCATTGTGGTGGAGTTGTGTATGTTAAACCATACAGTGCCCTTTGGGGCAGAGAGGAGAGAGTCTCTGGTTGCCGGAGTGTGTCAAGAAAGACTTCTATCTCAGAGAGAGTTCTCATTTCAAAGTTTATCTCTGTTCCTCAAAATTACATTCATCATTTGTTTAATTAGTTCTAATACTAACTTACTTTAGATAAAGTTTTAATTGATCATAATTGCTCTGGCTTGTGTGCTTTGTTATTTGTGTATGGGGAGGTGTAAAAGAGAGAACCAGTGACTGGCACTTTATGTATAAAGAGAGGAAGGAACAGAAAGAACACAACCTTCCTGCCTGAATTGGGAGGACTAGAAGTTTCCCCACTGCCATCTATATGAGGGAGATTTTTACTGAATTTTAAATATTTTGTATAAGTCAAATCCATTTTTCCCCCTTAGGTGAAAGTGAATAAGTAACCATTGCTGTCTGCTGCTGCTGGTGGTAATGATGGCAGTGAAGGTGATGGTGTTGGTACATGTCAGGATATCTCCAAAGCTATAAACTCAATTGTTTCTTCTTTTTTTTCTGATCTTGTTTTTTTTTTGTTTATGTTCTTCTTTCTTCTCTTCTTCTCCCCCTTCTTCCTCCTCCTCTCTTTCTCTTCCTCCTTCCTTACTTTTCATCTTAGAATCAGTACTGTGTATTATTTCCAAAGCCAGGCAATGGGGGGGTTCAATGAATTTCCTAGGGTCACACAACCAGGAAGTGTCTGAATCTAGGGCCTCCCATCTCTAGGCCTGGTTCTCATTCCACTGAGCCACCTGACTTCCTCCTCCCTTTTCAAATATACTCAAAGGAATCCCTCTTCAGGGGTTGAGAAGAGAGTGGTGACTAAAAAGTTGATTTTGTCAGGTAGGGAGTAGCTAGCGAGAAAAGACTGTTGATGCCCATAGTCCAAAGATGGGAGCTATGGGAGAGGAAATGAGAATCTTATTCCTTCTTCCTAAAATAGTTTAGATAAACATTTTTTCCCACCTAGAACCAAATAAGTCTTGAGGATGCTACCTGGTGCTAAGATGATAGGAAAGCAAAAACAACTCATAGTTAGCTTATTCCACCCATGCCACATCATGGTTCTTTTCCTTATTGGGACCTCTTCTTTCTCTTACTTTAACATCTCTATTCTCCTGTCACCAACCCCCCCCCCCCCCCATCCAACAGCCCCTTGGTATTTTGATGAATAATGTTTCAACGACTGGAGAATCATAGGTCCTCAGAGTTAAAAGAGACCTCAGAAGCCATCTTGTCCAAATTATAGCTGACTTAGATTGCATTCTACATAGGATGATATATCAAGAGTTGGAAAGGACCTCAATGGTCATTCCAAATTTTAGAGATGTAGAATTGTGCCATCCATCTTGTAAGATTTTTTCTTTGACTCGAAAGCTCTTCAATTTCGCTATTATATTTCTGGGTGTTGACTTTTCTGGGTCCAGTGTAGAAGGTGTTCTATGGATCCTTTCAATGTCTATATTGCCCTCTTGTTGTAGAACTTCAGGGCAATTTTGCTGAATAATTTCTTTAAGTACGGAGTCCAAGTTTCTATTAATTTCTGCCTTTTCTGGAAGACCAATGATTCTCAAATTGTCTCTTCTAGACCGGTTTTCTTGGTCTGTCACTCTCTCATTGAGATATTTCATGTTTCCTTCTATTTTATCAGTCTTTTGACTTTGTTTTATTTGTTCTTGTTGTCTTGAGAGATCATTGGTTTCTAAATGTTCGATTCTAGCCTTTAAGGACTGGTTTTCGGCTTTAATGTTTTGGTTTTTGGCTTTAATATTTTGGTTTTCGGCTTTAATGTTTTGGTTTTCAGCTATAATTTTTTGGTTTTCCTTTTCAATCTGGTCATTTTTGGTCTTCAGTTGACTTGTCTCACTTTCCAAATGCAAAATTCTGCCTTTTAAACTGTTATTTTCTTGCCAGATTTCTTCCATCTTCCTCAGCATTTCATTTTTAAACTCTTCCATAGCTTGTGACCAGCTTTCATTTTTTGGGGGGAGGTTTGGATTTTTGTTTTCCCTCCTCTGTTGTCTGGATTTTCTCTGTGTAGAAGTTGTCGAGTGTTCCAGAGTTTCTCTTGATGGTCTTTTTCTTCTGGACTTCCTTATTGCTGGCCATTGTTAGCCCCGTCCCTTTTCTGCTTTGTCTTTGCACTCAGGGTCTGCCTGGGCCTTGCAAGCTCCCGGGGGCTCCAATCTCCTTGTCCTCGGGGTCAGGCCTCTCGGTAGTTCCAGGTCTGCCCCTCTGCTAGAGGTTCCTTCAGCAGTCTTTGGGCTGCTTCCACAGCCCTGCTGGGTCTGCACCGGGTCCTCACTGGAGGTCCAAGCCTGGGCTGGAGATCGTTATCCAAGCCTAGGGCACTGCCTTTGCCTGTGCAGATGCTCTTAGGGCCTGCCTTCACCCCCGCAGAAGGTAGTGAAAGTCTGTGGGCTGGAGATCTTTATTCGCACCTGAGGCGATGCCTTCAGCGTTTGGGAAAGGCTGTGTTTTAGGAGCCTTTGTCCAGGCCTGAGGTGGTGCCTTCACCCACTCGGATACTCGGGGAAGGTCCCTGCGCCCCCCCCCCCAGCCACCTGGGGTCCCTCGCCTTGCAGCACACAGGTACAAGCCCCGGGGCTGCCAGTGATTATCTGGTTGCCCCAGTCCTGTTTTCCCACTTGTGCGTTGGCGTTGTGAGAGGTGTGCAGTGTGGGGGGTGGGGGAGGGGCTTCTTCTTCTCGAGGTTTAGTGAGAGCTGTTTCACCCCTTTATAGCGTGGAAATGTCCCGATTCTGCATACCTTCAATGCTGCACCCTGTTGTGGGGTTCCTTCGTTCCTCTGGACTCGTTTTTATTTCCCCTTGAGGAGTCCTGTATGCTTCGGTCAGGAGAGATCGAGCAGCTGCTCCTTACTCTGCCGCCATCTTACCTGGAAGTCTGTGGCATCCTTCAAAAGAAGTCATTCTGTCACTTCAAGAAGACCTATTACATTGGGGAATCCATTACTTCCTGATACTCTCTATTTCACTTTTAGATAATTTTAATTCTTAGGAAGTTTTTCTTTACATCAAGTCTAAATATGCCTTTCTGAAATATCTACCCATTGCTGCTAAGTCAGACCTCTGGAGTTAGGGTGAACAAGTCTAATTCGATGAGATAGCCTTTGAAATACTGGAAAGATAGCTACATGTTTCATCAATGCTTCTTGCTTCTACATTAAACACATCTGATGCCTTTAACTCTTTCTCATAGAATATGCAATGATCTCAATATCACAATAATTAGGAATTTGTTTCTGTCACTGTCTACTTGGACCAAATGAAATAGAGAGTTAAAGCAATAATCTGAAAAATCTACCATGAACATGAGAATTTCAAGAGGAACCATTTATGGTGTGATGAACTCCCTCCTTTGACCAACTTTTTAAGGCAATTGCTCACCCTCTATTTCATTTTGTCTATATAAGTAGAGGTTTAACAAGCAATGATCTTCTTAGATCCTATATTGATCTAGGAACAAACATCTTCATTGAAAAGCATTAGATGCCAAGAAATTATATACATCCTCAAAGTCACACAGGAAGTTGGTGGTGGGAGTATGATTAGTCCAGAATTGTCACCTTTTTGAGAGAAAGGATCTCTTTTTGGTGAAGAAGAAAATTTCCCAAGTTCCTCAATACTAGCATTTAAATCATTTAGGGTGCTAAGCAAATCACTTGGCCTCAGTTTCGCCATGTATTCTCCAGTAAAAGAAGGATAATAATATTTGTCCTATTTATCTTATAGGATTAAATGAGATAATGAATATAAAGCCTTTTGCAACCTTTAAATACATTTACACTTATATAAATATAACTATAAGCCAAAATGAGAATACTTTGAAAAACGAAAAAAAAATTCCCTAAGGTAAATGCCAAATATGATATCCATAATGCTACATTCAGGAAAAGAAGAGGAATCAGTCAAAATTCTCTTACTCAATGTGGAAGTGATTGGACAACTTCTATAGAGAAGCTGACATGGAATACGTGGAAAGAGACTAAAAATGTTGGGGTTGGAAGATCATGACTAGTCCTGGTCCCGCCAAATGACAGATGCATGACTGCAAGGTAGACCCTCAACCTCTCTTAAAATCCTCTGAAATACGAGGACTTCAATATATGTACTACCTAACACACCTGTTTAGAACCTCACCCCTATCAGTAAAATATCAAAAAGAAGGATGATTGAAGATTGTGAACAGTTTTTGTTATTGTTTAGTTGTTTCAGATGTATCCAACTCTTCATGACCCCCATTTGGGGTTTTCTTGACAAAGACTTTGGAGTGTTTTGCCATTTCTTTCTCCAGCTCATTTTACAGACAAGGAAACTAAGGCAGGCAAAGTTAAGTGACTTCCCAGGATCACACAGCTAGTAAATGTGTGAGGCTGATTTGAACTCAGATCTGACTCCAAATCCAACACTCTATCTGTTGCACCACCTAGCTGCTCAATCATGAGCAGAGAAAAGCCTACAAATTAAAGAAAGCTTGGCAAGAGACCCAATGAAACAAAGTCATACTGAAAGTATTTGAAGATCCAAAGGGAAGGATGACAACAGGCAGAAGAAAAGGGATTACAGTTCTGCCATTTTTGTAACAAACCATTTTAACCATCAAGAATGAGAAAGCCACCACAATGGTAATGTAATCTGGGAGTCTCAAATGTGCAGGTAGGGGGAGCAGAAAGAGCAGGCATGAATTTAATATAAATTTGTACCCCTCTTTCCTTTCAGGAAAAAAATCCCTCTTGGTCTTCCTGGACCCACCCTTTGCCTGGGCACACAGGCATACTATGGGAGGATGCTAGAAGCTTCATCGTGGCTCCTTGGCATCCTGGAAGACAGTTGCCTCTTGTCCCGGGACTGAGGTTGAGTCTGTCCAACCAGGGAGATCCAGAAAGAGTGAGGTCACTGGGGTTATAAGTTAGGGATCAAGGAAGCAGCAAGGAATTTGGTCTGGGGACTTGCCTGATGGGGCAACTGGTGCACCGCTTCTTGGCTAGGAAGCAGAGAGAGTAACTGGGGATGTGAGGTGAACAACAAACTCAGACTAGTGTGGCCATGCCATGGTGCCTTCACTGCCTTCAACCCACTTTTGCTATCTAATAAATAATTATAAATTAATATAGAGTCACCAGAGAATTTGAATCCTACTAAGCATCAACGTGAACAAAAACAAGAAAGTTATTAGATCCAATATTTGGGGAGGATATTGATGCTAGCAGCAGGACAAACATGAGGGGATTCAGGGATCAATTCACCAGATATATGAGCGAGGGGAAGATAACCACGGACATCTGTAGCATCCCTTTGAGTTGCCAAGGAGATACGGATGTTTGCTGGTCAGGACAGAAACCACCCACCGTGTCCAGACCTCCCTGGGGAGCCATCCTGACTATGACTCATTGGAGACAGACTTTGACTGACAAGCTCGTTCCTCCCATTCAGAGAGGGTGAGGGTGGTGGTGGGGAGGGTGGAACAGAAGCCATGTGTGAGAGAATGTCCTGGGATCAGCTCCAACAAGCTGTGAAGGGGGAGATGATTGGAAGTGGGAGCAGAGCTATGAGGTCGCCAACAACAAGCTCCAGAGCTAAAGGGCATGCCTGGACACATTTGGTTTTTTGCTGAGCTCACTAACGGTCAGACCCAAAGAGGGTGATTCCTCATTTCCCCTCCTCTTTTTCCCTTCCCTTTGCTCTTCTTTTCTGGAAGAGGAGTTCTTGTTCCCCAAGTCTCCATTTCTTAAGTTTGTTTGCTTTCTGTTTCTTTCTTTCTTTTTTTTTACCTATGATAAACAGATGCCATTGCCAGACCGTATACTTCTCTTTTTACAGCATGACTCCTTGGCGAATCAGTTCATTGCATTACTGATATATGTGTTCATTACACAAATGCAGCAGAGAAGGACAAGAGGGGGCCAGTGAGAGAGAAATAGATTTCACAAATGTGGTCTATATTTTATCGATAAATTCTCTGGCTGGGGGTTTATGCTGTAGAAAGAAAATTATTGAATCATAATTTTATGACTTCCCAGAGCAGAGAAGCAGAAGAAGAGAGCCTGTGAGCTTTCTTGGCACATGGATCAGCAGCTTTGGCTCAGGTTGATAACAGTCTGGGATTGATATGAAAGAGGTTGGTCCTCATTGCTTTTTCCCAGCCAGTTTGTTAGGAAACCACTCCTACAGAAGACAAGAACTGAGGAAGTGGCCAGGAAAGAGGATCCTGATCCATACAAAGAGAGGAGGCAAGTGATGCTCTTGTTTTGCTGGTTGCTTAAATCCTTGGAATATTGTGTAGCTTTCTTGAAGAGATAGATAATCAAAATTAAAAGAAAGTTTGGCCACCATTCACTTAGGAAAAACCAACTAACTGGATGAAGAATGTCAGTTGCCTAGATTATGAAATGCTATTAGATGGATAGAGATTCTGAAACATTTCCCTTTGGCAGTTGAGTGTGAAGCCTTTGGACCCCTGATCTCAGAATAATGTTTTTAAGTGCATAAAAAAATATATAGATTTCCAAAAGAAATTAATTCTATTGAAATGTCAGTATCAAAATATTAATAAAACAAAAACGAATTCATTAACCCGCGGTTAAGAACCTCTACTGGAGGGCTTGGTCATCAATTTAATTTTAGAAAGTCAGAAACAATGAATGGTAAATTAGCTCCAGAATTAAAAAGGAAGAGAAGAATGTGTTGGATTTTCCTCAGGAAACTAAAAGGTTCCCAGAAAGGTAGGTCCACCTTTCTAATATCACCACTCCTCTGGTAACATTATACATTTGTGAGACATGAAATACAGCAACTTTTGAGGAGCTGAAAGTAAATATTCCACAGAGGACAATGGAGAGGCTCCTAGAGACGGTTTGCAAGACTGCAGCATGTTACAAATAAGAAACTTTGAAGAGCAGAAGTAACAATGTCATCAGGGAAATGTATGCTTTAAAGAAAAGGGCTTGGTTACATGGCTAGGATAAGGGATAACAGGTGAATAACCCTTACATTCTACCGGTATCCTCCCCAATCTGGGAGATAGCAGAGAAGAACTCTACTAGGTTGCATGAACTTTCTCTGGAGAAGAAAGGGCAGGGAAAAGGGCAAAAACCACATAAGATGAACAGACATGGATGGGTTGAAGCTCAAGCATCCACATTGTGTCAATCACAGACCTATTTGAATAGATGAGTATCTACCTCACAGAGTTATTGTAAACTCAAAGGAGATGTAAGCTATTATGAATGATACTTTTGCTAATGTGTGATCCATATAACAGAATTTCATGTTAAAGTCTCATGAAAACAATGAGACCAAAATCCTTTTGAGTTTCAATGATTATGAAAAGAAAATCTAAAGTATTTAGAGTAGCAGGGGACCTTTATTCAACTACCTTATTCATACACTGAAATTTTTTCTCAGTTACCAAGCATTTAGTTTTTCTTTTTATCCTCACTTAACTGAGGAAAAAAGAGAAAAGAATACAGAGCCTCTACATCATAGATCATCAAAATAAATTCTCATATTGGCCACATCCAAAAATGTGAATTAGTTCATCTCTCTGTCATGGTGAGGAGGGGTACCATTCTTTATCATCAACCCTCTTGCATTCTAGTTGATCAGAACTCTGTGTGTGTGTTTTCATTTTTTAAATTGCAATGCAAAACTTCTATCTTGGCCACTATTGTAAGAGCAAACTCATACATAACCCAAACCCCAAAATAAAACCAGAGATACACCGATGTGAAAGATGACTTCAAAAGTTTTTTCTCTGAAGGTGGAGAGCATTCCCCATCATAAGTCTTTCAGGATTATCCCAGGTCAATGCATTGCTGAAAGTACCCAAGTTTTCATAGATAATCATCATCCAATATTGCTGTTATTATGTACAATGTTCTCTTGATTTTGCTTATTTCACTCTGCATCAGTTCCTGCAGATCTTTCTAGCATTTTCTAAAACCATTTTGCTTATCATTTCTTATAGCAAAATAGTAGGCCTTTAGTAACATGTACCACAATTTGTTCAGCCATTCCCCAAAGGATGGATAGATCTGCTCCATTTCCAATTCTTTGCCACTACAAAAAGAGCAGCTATATATTGTTTTGCACAAGTAGGTGCTTTTCCCTTTTTTATGATCTCTTTTGAATACAGATCCAGTAGTGGTATTACTGTATCAAAGAGCATACACAGTTTTATAGCCTTGTGGGAATAGTTCCAAATTGCCCTCCAGAATGGTTGGATCAGTTCTTTCTCTCTTTCTCTCTCTCTCTCTCTCTCTCTCTCTCTCTCTCTCTCTTTCTCCTCTCTTTCTCTCTCTCTGTCTCTCTCTTTCTGTCACTGTCTCTGTCTAACAATATTGATGTTGTAGTATAAATTATTCTTCTGGTTTTGCTCACTTTATTCTGTATCAATTCATGGAAGTCTTTCCAGGTTTCTCTGAATTCATCTCTTTCTTCATTTCTTATTTAGGATTACATTTATCTATTTTTATAGAAAAAAGGTTAAATGGATTTCCCAAGGTCATGCAGATAATATGGGACAAAATCAGGTTTTTATCTTACTGGTTTCCCTTTTTTTAAAGCCCTAGCCTGGGTTTTAAATAATTATATTTAGCCATTGGAAAGGCACCAGACATTTTTTAGTTCTTTGGCCAGGACCATCTTATCCAGAATATTATAGATGGCACTGATCATAAATACATTTTAAGAGCACTACATCTCAATGAAAACCATTTATGGGACAGGCAGCACAGTTATAGGACCTTCACTTAGTTTCATTTACTTTTTTGGAAATTAATTATTAAAACCTCTAATGAAGCTATAATGCTACTTTGTATTTACATAGCATTTTTCATCTCAGAGAATACAGAGCACTCTGTAAGCTGCCCTGAGACCATTTCTGCCCTTAGATCCATGTGTAGGGCCCTGCCTGGAGCCAGCCAGAGGGGCATAGAACATGTGTTTCAGACAATGTTGACTGGTTGCCAGCTAAGCAACACAGAAATAAATGAGGCCAAAATGCAGGGCTTTTGGAAAGTCCAGTTCAGGAACCATTACTACATTAGAGGTAAAAACAAGAATCAGTGTTGATGGGGAAGAATATTAAGATTTTTTTCATGTTATGAGCAAGCCAGAGTCATATATTATAGTAATTTCCATTTAAGCAGATCTAATTCTACCCAGTAGCTGACAATGATACAAAAGCCCCTGGGCCCTGGAAAGCAGTTTGTTTTGTACACATGGATTTCTGTATGCCCAGTAGCCACAGCATCAGTGAATTTGAATTTGGATGGGAAATGAGGCAGAAAACATTATCCAATTGAAGGCATAGAGGGAATTTTAGTAGGCAGAGTACAATTAATCACATGGAAGGTTGGCAAGGGCATGGAGATGAACTTTTCTTTTCACTTAAAAAATGTCCAAAGGGAGGGATGGATGTTTAGATCGTGATCCAGTGGCTAAGGAATTCCATTAGTGTATGTATGGTACAAGATTGGGAAAAAGGAGATATATCCTAGTGGTTGTTCTGCTGTTCACTTCCTGTTTGCTCTTGGAAAAATTACCTTGTTTCCCCCCCTTTTTCTTAAACTTTTTTATGGCACAGAAGAATTTAATAAAAAAAAATACAGGCTTACTAGCTATTTATTTCCTCCCCAGAAAAAATTACTAAACACAAAAGTCCCCTTATCGTCTTGCACGATCAGAGTGACTTAAACAGTATTCAGTAACTTATAGTGACTCTTATATTGTTAAGAGCAATTTAACCTAGAGTGGCAGCAACAGTTATTAATGCTTAAACATGGGAACGTTGAGCATTTTGAGGGACTGCTGAATGGGCTCAGTTCTGCCCTCTCCAAACATTTCCTTTTGGGCAGACCAGGGCTTAGGTTCATCTTCTTATCAGTAGTCATCTTTTCCACTGCAGAAACTATTCCCACCACCAGTCTAACAGGGGACACAGTCAAGCTGCCTCCTAAGCTGGGTTCCATTACATCTCAAGATCGGTGTCTAGTCATCAGTGATCAGGGAAGGAGACACAAAGCTGAAAAGGCAGCCAGAGGCTCAGGCTGATGCCCACCACTATCTGCCATGAGGATAACAGCTACTGGACTAGGCAATGGGTGGACAAAGAGGGAAGGATGCCACCCCTTTCCCCAGCCCTCATAGGACAGGCTAGGAGAGTCCTGTCATGATCTGTAGCTAGAAGAGAAAGGAACCATTGGCTCTTCCTTTTATTGTTGCTGTTCTTGCTTAGTTGTTTCAATTGTGTCTGACTCT
Organism: Gracilinanus agilis; assembly: GCF_016433145.1. NCBI lineage: Eukaryota > Metazoa > Chordata > Mammalia > Didelphimorphia > Didelphidae > Gracilinanus > Gracilinanus agilis. The sequence goes on along the minus strand of NC_058134.1, from coordinate 258,161,024 downwards.
TCATGACTCAAATTAGGGTTTTCTTGGCAAAGACACTGATGTGGTTTGCTATTTCCTTCTCCAGCTTGTTTTATAGATGCGAGAACTGAGGCAGATGGACTTACGTGACTTGCCAAGAGTCATGTAGCTGATGAGATCAAATTTGAACTCAAATCTACCTGACTCCATGCCTATTGCTCTATCCACTGTGCCACTTAGCTATACCATTATTTCATAGTATTGTATTTCAATGCTGAGTCACTAGAAGTGTTCCAGTGATGGCTGGATAGGTACTTGTTTGGGATGCTATGAGAAGGATTTATTTCATTCCTTTCCATTCATTCATTCCATTGTGTCTTTGGAATACCCAGGAGTTTCTAAGGGAACGATATACACCTGTTTATACCTATTCCCAAGAATGCACCAAACCTAGAAACAAACAAACAAAAATGAGTTAAAACTGGTTAACAAAAATTGTCCTATCTGGCAGGGTAAACAATATTCTCTACCTCTGGTCAAACTTAAATTCATTGTAATGACAGGTCAATTCTGGAGAACAAAAAATGAAACACTCTTCAAAGGCTGGGGTTGTTATAATCTCATCTGATCATTTAGGGTCCAGTTCTGGGCCCCTGAATTATAGGAATGTCACCGATGGATAAGGGTGACCTCTATGGTTAAGGGTACTCACGTGTCATACAAGGATTGGTTGAAGAAAGTGGAAGCATTTAGCTTGGAAAAGAGTATGTATGTATGTGATAGAGGTAAAGAAGTGCTTGGAAAGTCTTCAAATATTTAAAGGGCTGCCATGTGGAAGCCAGATTATGTTTATTCTCCTCTACTGAAGCCCTGAAGAGTTCTGAACAGTGGGTGGAAGTCTCAAAGAGGCAGATATAATAAACGGAACAGAAGGAAACATTTCCTAATCATTTTAACTTTCCAGGAAATGGGGGAGTGGAAACCTTATCACTAGAGGTTTTCAAGTGAAGGCTGTATGATCACTTGTGGCCAGTGTTGTGAGAAAGATTCACTTGGCTGCCATGGGTTGAACTAGGTAATCTTTAACCTCCTGTTCAACTAGAGGAGTCTGTGATGCTATGGTTTTGGTTAGAGTAACTAATGAATTCTCAGTAACTGAAATCATTATTGAATATTTTATTTTCAATAATTTCAATAATTAGTGAAGACATTATTATTGTTGAGTAAAATACTAATTTTTATTATTGAATAAATAATTCTGTAACTGAAATCATTATTGAATAATTATTGAATAAATTATTATTATTGAGTAAAATATTAATTTTTATTATTAAATAAATAATTTTTAGCTTTTTAGCCTTTATAATTATGAGTATTTCCTAGAAGCCTCATTGGAAAAGCAGCATGTTCTAGTGGATAGAAAACCGGTCTTTGAGTCAAGGAGAGCTGAATTCCTGTCTAACCTCTGATGCTACTAGGTCTGGGACCAAGGGCCACTCAAGTAACATCTTAATATTCTGGATCAGAGCCTTCAAACACAAGGCTTCTACCCATGCAGTCTGAAACAGATTAATATGAAAGGGGTGGCTAGGTGACTCAGTGGATTGAGAGCCAGACCTAGAGATGGGAGGTCCTGGGTACAAATTTGTACTCAGATACTTCCTAGCTATGTGACTCTGGCAAGTCACTTAATTCTCATTGCCCAGCTCTTACCACTCTTCTGTTTTGGAACCAATACACAGTATTGATTCAAAGATGAAGGGTGAAGGTTAAAAAAAAAGATGAATATGTAAATGGTAAATAACTATATAGGGTACCAGCCCGAAGTTGAGGAAGATCCATCTTCCTCAGTTCAAGTCTGGCCTCAGACACTTACTAGCTGTGTGACTCTGGATACATCACTTCACCTTGTTTGACTCAGTTTCCCTATGTGTAAGATGAATTGGAGAAGGAAATGGCAAATCAATCCAAGATCTTTGCTAAGAAAACCTCAAATGGGTTTATAAAGAGTTGGTCATGATTAGAAATGACTAAATAAAGGGAATTATTTAACAAAATAAATAAAAATACAGTAAAACAAAGATACCAGCACATTTAAAAATCCAGTCACTATGGCACTACAAGTATTCTTCTACATGGATTAATGGGACCATTTCTATTTGAGTTTGGAACTGCTGCTTCACGCAAGTGTCTAAGACTACATTTTAGGAAAAGCTCTATCTGTAAAGAGGGTTTCCTCATGTGGAAATTCCTTGTACCAGTGAAATCAATCCTTATCCCCTATCATCAGGAAAAAAAGGTCATTTTGATGTAGTTCTGGAAGATAAGCGAAGATTCCAGTTTCAAATTTCTTCCATTTTAAGTTCAGAAAGCAAAGCATGCAGAAATCAAAGAAACATCCTGTCTCTACCATATTCTTTCTATGTGATCTTAGACAAGTTCATTTAATCTTCCTAGGCTGCCATTTTCTCATTTGTAAAGTGAGGGACTGGGAAAATGGAAAGAATGCTGGATTTGGAGTCAGAGGGGTTAGATTCCAATTTTGGCTCAGCCACTCACTATATGACCTTGGGTGAGTCATTTAATCTCTAGGCCTTAGTTTCCTCATGTGTAAAAAAAGGCGGAAGGGGGAAGTCTGCATTAGATGATCTTTTAAGGTCTCTGCCTACTCTAAATCCATGATCTTATGACTCTAGAATCCCTTTTGGATAGAAATCTATGATTCAACAATCAGATTTTTAATGTAGAAACAGATATTTAACGTAGCAACAATCCCTGTGCCATCACAGTGTTGTGCCTGCAAAATTTAAGTGGAAGTGTTTGGTGAGAAGAAGGCTGCAATTTATTTGGTTATTTAATAAGAATCCTTGCAACAACACAGACTGTTGTCTGGTAGGAACAGTTGCTACCCAAATGTCCCTTTTAATGTCTTTAATGGATAACTATACATTTGGAAAATGGCATAAATGTATGAAATCAACAATAGAAAAAGCTAGAAATGTAATGTTCCATTGAACGTGCTCTCTTCATTAGGAGGAAGAAAACTGTAAGATGTACAATTCTGGAGGGCACAGTTCTTTATGCTGAAATGATCATTGCACATAGGAAGCTGTGTTGGCAAACTGCGCCTGACTTTTTCATTTAGAGACATTAAGATTTATTGTGTCAATCTGGCTGCTTCCCAGACGGTGCCATATGCAAGAATCTGAGTTAAAACTCTTTAGGACATTTTGGTGATGTCATACAACATGAAATGATTCTTAACAGAAACATCTGATCATTTTAGACTTCTTTTCCTTTTTTCTTTTTTTGGGGTTTCATTTTATTTCTAATACCCAATTTCATGTATCCCCTGTCAAAGATTAATGGACTTCTGTATTTCATGCCAAAAATGCCATTTCGGAATTATTGGCATGTCAAAATGACTGAAGCTTCTAATAGCAATTTTCCTTAACCTCACAACTCAAAAGAAGCTAGAGTATTTTTTAAAAATAAAAAATGATCCGTGAGACAGTTATGTATATTTGATCAGTTTTGATATATGAAAGGAAGCTTAACGCATCCTTTCTTCTTTTATAGGAAGCCATCTCGGCTTTCTCTTCAGTTCTCTCTCCAGGTAGTTTTAAAGGGGAATGAATGAGTCACTCTGCTCATGATCAGGACTGTTGGTTTGTTAATGCCTGTCTGGGAAGTGCTGAGTAGCTTTTTCATCAATAAGACACTAACTGGTAATGCAATTGAGTTTTTTTTCCTCCTTCCCAAATAAAGGGACCATTTCATAGCAGAGATGGTCTTGTGGCCAGAAACTGCTTTGAATCCATTATTACACTTTCTCAAGAGAAATCTTTCAGTTTCTTAAAGGCTTTCAGAAGGCTCTTCTTTATCAGAAGTATTTGGACTAACCCTAAAAGACATTATTGGGAAAGCAGAAGTAGCCACAACTCCATGTGGATCTGTAGATTAGCTCAGACTTTTCCATGGAAGTGGGGATTAGATAGAAGAGATGGAAATTATAGAAATAAGAGGCTATGTACATCTGGAGCAGCTGAGGCCTCTCTGAGGTCCAGAGAACTCAAGTGACTTGACCAGTACAACATAGATAATGAGTCCCATTCAGGATTCAAACTCAGGTCCCATGAATTAAAATTTAGTGCTCCCATCCTGACATTATGCTGAACTTTTGGTCCATTCATCTCTTAGCTGATATGCCTATACTTTTTTTTTAGCCCTTACTGATCTTCTGCCTTGGAATCCATCTAAATTCCCATTGAATTGGGGCAATGGAGTCCAAGGCAGAAGATCAGTAAGGGTTAAGCAATAGAGGTTAAGTGACTTATCCAGGATCACGCTACTAGGAAGTGTCTAAGGTCATATTTGCATCCAGTCTCTCCAATCTTTAGGCTTGGCTCTCAATTGAGTAACTTAGCTGGCCTCCCACCCCTACTTTTTTTTAAGTTTATTTATATAATTCATTTAGAATATTCCTACTTTTTTTAAATACACAAATATGACTTCCTTGTCCAAAACATTATTCCCTGGCTATGACTCCCTTATATGCATGTGTTGTCTTTATCTATTAAAGTAAAGTTAAAATTTATTTTTTATATATATAAAATATATTAATATATTAATTATATTAAATTATATTTATTAAATAAATATTTAAAATAAAAGCTCATTGAAATTAGGGATTATCTTGTTTGATTACATTTTTATTCTTAGCATTTAGCACGCTGCCTAGGATATAGTAAACACAAATTCTTTTTCATTTATCCATTAACTCATTTGTTCATTCATCATTCTTTCATTTACTTATTTGTTCATTCACTCACTCACTCATTTGTTCATTCATGTATCAGTGTAGGGAATTCCCATTATGGAAAGTCCATCTACCAGTGCAATGCAAACAACTGGTCTGTAATTTATAATCATAGCAGAATCCTTGGATTATTGAGAGGTTAAGTGACCTATTCTTGGTCTTGTACCCAGTATGCATCAGAAGCAGGACTTGAATCTGAGACTTCTTGATTGCAAAGTCAGTTCTTCTATTCAATAAATTATGCATCTTCTCTTGCTTCTCTTTGTGGTGAACTTTTCGTTCTGAACTAAATATTAAAACTCATGCTGACAAAGGATATTCTTTTGGGAAAACCTCATTAAAATTCATTTGTTGGGGCAGCAAGGTAACTCAGTGGATAGTGAGGTAGGCCTGGAGATGGAAGGTCCTAAATTCAAATGTGGCCTCAGATACTTCCTATCCATGTGACCCTGAGTATGTCACTTAGTCCCAGTTGCCTAGCCCTTACCACTCTTCTGCCTTAAGGCTTGATTCTAAGTATTGATTCTAAATCAGAAAATAAGAGAGTACTAAAATAAATAATTAAAAAATAACTGCCAAAAAAAATTAACCCTCCCACTCCCCATGATCAGGACTATCCTGGAAAATATGAGGCACATGTTAGCCAAAACTGGGGATCATTTTCTTAGAGATGTCATCCCTAGAACTCTGTAAGAACACATTTACACAGCATATTTAAAATATATAAAGCATTATAATCTTATTTAATCCTTACAAAAACCCTGTAAAGGCAGATGCTTTTATTACTCCCATTTTACAGATGAAGAGAGTGAGATATAGATGAAAGAGGTGATGTGATGTACTCAGGGTCACAATTCAAACTCACCTCTCCCTCATTCCTCATTCTTCCTCTGACTATGAAGCTCTGCCTTAGGTCACAGCATGTATTTGTCTGAAATGGTATTCAAGCCCAAGTTATACCAAACCAAGTCTACATCTTTATCTATTATACTAGGGGATCCCAAGCTTTTTTAGCCCCCTATGTCCTTTGATTTTCAGTAAACCTTCCCAAACCCCTATTTAGAACTGAAATCAATTTTAGAGTCTACCATTCATAGGCATATAAGAAAAACCTTCCCATATTTCCATTCAATGTAAAAGGAAGCAAATTCTTGAGTGTATCATGGATATATATAAGAAATAAAACAAAGAGATCCATTAATTTCAATAGAATGACCTAGTCATTCTCCAAATATTCCCCATATTTCTTGGCAAATTTCTTGGACCCCTTAAAAGTATGCAAACTCCAAATGGGGAACCATTAAAGTGTGTCACAGCTGCCAAAATATCTCTCTCTCTCTCTCTCTCTCTCTCTCTCTCTCTCTCTCTCTCTCTCTCTCTCTCTCTCCCTCTCTCTCTCTCCACATATATATATATATGGTTCAGTGTGGCTGTTCTTGCAGAAATTCCCATTGAATTGGGGAAATGAAAAGCCATAAAGAATGAATGAAGAGTTTTTTTTCCTATTTGGGGTGAATGAGAGTGAGAGAAAATAAATGTTTGTTAGCTGAAAAATAAAATAACATATAACTAAATGAAACCAAAACCAGAATGATGATTGAAATTCAGCAGGAATTCAACCAACCATAGAAGAGGTTTTCTGTATGTGTGGGGCAGTGTCTGACAGCCATGGTGTAGTAGATGATTATAATGAAGAATTCCGTTTGGATTTTAGCGAAGTTAGAAAACAGCTAGGCATTTGGACCATTTCTGTAACCCTAACACTGAACCAGCATCATAGTGGGTCACTGACTAACTGTGGGCATGATGCCTTTTGCTGTTATTCAAGTACGCATTTGTAATGGAATTAGGAAACATATCCCCAGGTCTCCTCAATGTGCAACATTCCACGTCTATGATTTTGAGGTCAACATATTACTAGCTCAGACATGGAGGAATGTGACTGGAAATTATTTTGTGACAGGAACACACATTGACTCTATGAGTGTTAACCCCTGGCAGGAAATGTTGTCACACTGAATTATGGAATCACAGACTTTGTCAACTGGAAAAGACCTTCGTGATCCTCCCATTAAAGCTAGAGTCTAGAGTCGGGAAATGACTTGCCCGAGTTCACAGAGGTAGTTAGCAGGCAAGCAGATGCTCAGAGACTTATTTCTAGACCTGGGCCATTGTCATGGTGTCCTTATGCCCTGACTATATGCCATCAGGCTAATTCTCAAAATTAACCAGTCGTGGTCTTTGCTTGCTGATGTCCTGTGAGGCTGGGGAAGGAACTCGAGACTGTGCTCACTCAGGGTCCTTTGGGGGTGTATTGTTCCATTTTGGAACATCTAGGAAAGGAATAAACATTTACTTAGTGCCTGCAAGTCCCAGGGATTGTGTTTTGCTAATTTTATCTCATTCAATTCTCACTACATAAAACCCTTTGAGGCAGGTGCTGTTATTATCCCCATTTTACAGTTAAGGCAATTGAAGCAATAAAGGCTAAATGTCTCACATAACTAGTGTCTGAGGCCAGATTTGAATGTTAGTTTTCCTGACTCCAGGGCTAGTTCTGTATTCACTGTACCACCAAGCTCCCTCATAACTGGGGTCTGCTTAGATGATATCTTAGCCCAGCTACCTGTCAGAGTCTTAAATTTTTTTTGCTTTTGTTTTCAATCAATAAGCATTCTTCTTCTTATTCTATGTAATACAGAATATATTATTCTATTTATTACTTATAATATCATTCTATTTAGTCTCTCTCCTCTTACCCCCTAATTGATTACATTTTTTTCTAGTTCCTAATTCTCTCCCTCTCCCTTCCTCCCCACCCCATTAAGAAGACAAGAAATTAGATATTTGTTAGGCACAAGAAGTCATGTAGGGGGCAGCTAGGTGGCTCAGGGGATTGAGAGCCAAGCTAGAGACAGGAGGGTCCGTGTTCAAATTTGGCCTTAGACACATTGTGACTTTGGGCAAGTCACTTACCCCCTATTACCTACTTCTTACTTTTCTTCTGTCTTGGAATCAGTAATTCCCCAGTTGTTGGCCACTCTCCTTAGTTTCTTGTTCTTTGTCACTACAAAAGAGCTGCTTTTAATTATTTTGGTACGTGTGGCTCCTTTTCCTCTTTCTTTGATCTCTTTGAGAAGTAGACCTATAGCTGTATCAATGGATCAGAGGGTATATGCAGTTGATTGATTTTGGGGGATAGGAGAACTTTTTATGTAGCCCACAACCATTTTAGGGATCTTTAAATTCACTACTTCATGCACCTGTAATTTTCTCATAGTGGATATTTGCTATCTTGTCACACGCGACAACTCCATGTTGACTTAATAAATGGTTCTCAAAAGTTATGGCCAAAATTGATTGATATGTGACCAGTCTGGTTATGAGTCTTTCTGAATTTTGCTATGCTGGCTATGAGATCAAAGGTCATTGCTTTAGAGCCGGAAGATGATAACTTCAAAGGTCCCCATTTTACAGATGAGGAAACTGAACACTGGAGAGGTTGAATAAGTCGTCCAGCATCACCCAGTAAGTAAGAATGTGTGGTAGAAGTCAAACTCAGGTCTTCCTGACTCCGAGTCCCATCCTATATTTTTCAAGCAGCCTCCCTGAAGCCTCTCATTAAACCTATACTCAGAGTGTTTCTAGCCTGGTCATGGTGGCCAAAGCACAAGCTCTGATGACCTATTCGGGGTGTGTTGGTAAGTATTTAACAACAGATCTCTGAAAAAGCATGAGACACTTTTAAGAATAATCTGCATTATTCACATTTTTTCCTCATCACTTTATTATTTCAGAGTCCCTAAGCCTAGGTCTCTCTCTCTCCTTCCCCTTCTCCCCTTCCCCCATATCAGATTCAGTTACAAATAAGAATGATGAGACCTTGGGAATTCTTGGTTCTTTAGTCCCCCAAACCAAATCTCAAATAAGAAAGATATTACAAAAAAAAGGCAAAAGATACTCCACAGGGGATTTGGAGAGGGGACATTTAGAGTTTAAGAAAAAGAAAAACAAACAAAGACAAGGACATTTAGATGAGAGCATGACTCAAAGGGGAAATGGTTCCTGGATGGAGAAAACCCAACACTAAATAAAAAACAAAATCTTGACAAACATTCTAAGAATCCATCAGCGGTATACCACAAAGTCTGTACTATTCTTCAGGGGACCTGCACTTAACTCACTCCTAAGAAGGTCTGATTTGACTTGCTCTTTGTAACCTCTAATTACTCTGTCTTTTTCTTACTGTTCCTTCTCTCACTTCCCTTGTTTTCAAGGTAACAACGTTTAATGTTCCTCATTTAATATTCTCAGTAGAACATCTGGACTAATCTGGAGGAAATGAATTCTAGAAATCTAATGAGTAATATCACTGGCAAAAAGGCTGGAGAGCATAAATACTGATTACCGAGCTTTCACCTGCTAGTTCAATTTCCAAAAGGGAAGAGTTTAACAATTTCATTCCAATAAATGTGGCTAACATTTATCAAGCCCCTTCTTTGTGCTTAACATTCTGTGCTAGGTTCTAGGGACAAGAATGAAAGCCAGACTAAGCTAGTCTGAGTTATATGAATATTCAACTCAACTTTGAAGGACTTATGTATGAAAGAAGATCCACCTCCAGAGAAAGAAATGATATGAGGAAATATGGATTGTATCATTTTGCATATACATATATATGTCTAATATTGACCTTCTCTAAAGCAGGGTTTGGAGGGAAGGAAACAGCTCGGAATTTTAATGTAACGAAAGAAATTAAAATAAGGAAGAGATGAAAAACAAGACAGTTTTTTATCCTCCAGGAGATTTGTTTAGAAGGGGGATCAAACATGTTCAAAAATAACTATCATATAAATTAGACCGATAATTAGACCGATAAGGAGAGGTTAAATGGAAAAGCACAGGAAACTTGGAGTGGCAAGAGTTATAGGGACAGGGAAAGAGAGCAGGAAGACACCATGGTGGAGGTGATCTCTTGAGGTGATATTTGAATTGGACCTTGAGGGATGGGAAAATTTTCAATAGGCACATGGGAAAAAAAGTACATTTAGATATAGTAATTTTAGAAGGTAGAAGCAGGTAGAATGACATCATGGAATGTCCCATGTTCTAGATTTGGTAGGAATTTGGAGGATATAAAGAGTAGAAATATGAAATGTTTGGAAAGGTGGATAGAACCAGACCATTTAAGTCCTTGAATGTCAAAGTAACAAATGTATATTTAACTCTACAAGAAACAGGGAACCAGGTAAAGGTTGTTTTCTTTTGAGTAGGGTAGTTTCCTTTGGGGGGAGTGGGATGGTTAGACTGGAGAGGAGAGATACTTGAGACAGAGAGACCAGTAAGGAGGATATTACAATAATCTGGGTAAGGAGTAATGAGGGTCTTGACTAAGTCAGTGACCATATTAGTGTGAAGAAGGGGAGAAGTGTGAAAAGTACTGTCAAGGGAGAATTGATAGGACTTGGCAACTTATTGAATGTATAGGATGTGAGAAAGGAAAGATTCAAAGATTACTGAGTTGTCGATCCTGGATGTTTGGGATCATGGACTATGGTTATACTATCAAGAAAAAAGGGAAGTTATGGGTTTAATTTTGGATGTGTTGAGTTTGAAGTGTTGGCAGTATGTGATTGTATAATGGGTTTAGAGTTTAAAGGAAACTTAGAGGTCATCCAGTCCAACTTTATCATTTTACAGATGTGGACACTGAAGGCCATAAAAGGCTACACAATGCCCAAGGTCAAGGAGGTAGTAGGAGATAGAGGCAGGATTTGATCTCAGATCCCAGTGACTCCAAAGCCAAGATGCCTCACATCTAGGTGAAGTGCAGGAAGCATTTGGAAATTCAAGACTGGTATTTAGGAGAGGGATCATAATTATGGAGGAGATAATTGAAGTCATGAAACCAAAAAGTGATATTGTTTAGGAGAAAATGATTCGGAAAGGAAAGAGGAGGGCCATGGAATAAGGGTAGTGTGTCTAGAAAAACCTCTTTAATAACTGGTCAATTTTTCTTTCTCTTTTCTTGCTATACATTTCAAAATGCTACAAAAACTCAGAGGCATTGGCTGCTCTGTTATTTGATTAGTGTCAAAGCAATAAAGAATAGAATTCCATAATTTAGAGAGTTTTCTAGACATCGGGTAGGAGTAAGATTTTTGAGAGATGTAGATCAAAGCATCTTCGTTTCAGGAGGCCTATCTCAAAGATCTATGTCTAAAGTCACTCTGGGTGGTTATTCTTTTTCAAATAATTAAGCCCTTTAATCACACTTTAGTGAACCAATGTCCCCAAAGTATTCCCCCCAAACCCTTCTTGGTAACATAATGATTTTAAGGGTAAGACATGTAGGGAAAGGTCACACTGAATCTAGGTATCTAAGGACAGACTCCAGGGACTGGAAAGGTGGGACAAACACTCTACTCTGTCACTTAAAACAGGCTGTCAGGTCAAGCCTGACAGGTTAGGAGGAATTTGGATGTCTCACTACTGGGTCCACTTCTGTTCACAGCCACCAGGAGTCCCAGCAAACAAATCCACAAAAGGGGTAAAGTCAAGGAGCTGAGCTGGTTTGAAATGTCCACCAATCAAGTCAACTTGATCTTTCCCAGGTTAGATGGTTTTACAGGAGACAGTTATTTTTCTGGGCTCTTCACCTTCAGCAGCTAAGGAAAACCTTTAGTTGCCAGCAGTTGCATCCAGAGTCTCTCAGAAAAAAGTCTTCCTCCACCATTCCATGTTTGGAACCTTCTCTGTCAGCCATCCAGCTAACTTATGCCTCTTGCTAAACTTTCCCTAATTCTTTTTTTTCTTTTTAACATTTATTAACATTTATTTTTTTGAAAAGTTAACATGGTTACATAATTCATGCTCTTACTTTCCCCTTCACCCCTCGACTTCCTCCTCTCCCCCATGGCTGATGTGTATTTCCACTGATTTTAACATGTGTCATTGATCAAGACCTATTTCCAAATTCTTTTATAACAATACTGGCTACCTGACCTTGGGCAAGCATTTAATTTATTAGTGTTCTGTACAACTCTCTAAAATCCCAAGTTGCAGACAAGGTGCCAACATGCATTGGTAGAAGGATGTTTCCTATTCCAGTGAAGCCATTGATCTAGTCAATCAATCAAGCCAATCAATAAACATTTATTAAGTGCCTACTATTTGCCAGGAACTATACTAAGTACATATGTCTTTATATGTTTATTTACTGTTTAATCATTATCATTCCTAGTTTTTTTTTAAAAGTCTAAGTCATTGATTTACTCTGCTTTCACAGGACCCATATTTTGTGTTTTCTTATTGAAGGGAAAGATTTTAAAAATTGGCTAGACATATGATTTCATTGGTCTCAGTAGCTTCCAGGGTTCAAGTTCTTCTGACTGATGCAAGCTGATTTGTAGGGTTGCCTAGAGCACTTACTGGGTTAACTGACTTGTCTGGGATCACACAGCCTGGATGTGTCAAAAGCAGCCTAGAGTTTCCTCTCTCTAAAACTGTGACCCTTAATCCCTTATGCCACGTTTCTTGTATAAAATGAAGTAACAACTCAAAAATTCATCATCGTTGGAGTTTGAAGAATCTCACATTCTTTAAGATAAGCAAAGTAACAAATGTCCTGATTCATTTTGATCAAGTTGGTTATTTTTCTAAGGTAGCTTGGAGTAGTGTATAGAGAATTGGGCTTGGATCCAGGAAGGCTTAAATTCAATCCATGTATACAATATATACTGACTCCATGACTCTGGACAAGTCCTTAATTTTTCAGTATTCTATGCAGTGAAATGGGGCCACTAAACCATACTAAAAATCTTTGTAGACCATGTATCAATCCAGAAAACTATATGCATTTTATTTTGGTTCTGCTGCCCTCTTAAGTGTTGAGGGCTACATGTTTGACACTTCTCTGTTTATTTGTTTCAGTCATTTCTGACTGAAACCCATTTGGGTTTTCCTTGGCAGAGATACTGGAGTGGTTTGCCATTTCCTTCTCCAGTTCATTTCACAGATGAGGCAACTGAGGCCAACAGGATTAGGTGACTTGCCCAAGATCACACAGCTAGGAAGTGTAGGAGGCCAGATTTGCACTGAAGTCTTCCTGAATCCAGGTCTGATGCTCCATCCATTGTGCAGCCTAGCTGCCCTACTTCTCTTTTAGGCAAGTCTTTTAGATTACATATTGGAGAAAAGGTGCCCACCTGCATTGGTAGAAGTTTCCTCACTGGAAGTTCCCCATACCAATTTAATAAAAGGTCTAGTCACCGTACTTAACTCCTCTCCTTAGTAATTTATTTTTCTTATCCATTTCGCCTCTTGGACTTTATTCCTTTATCCTATTTCAAACTTTGATGAAGAAATTCAAAGCTTGAAGAAATGTCTTACCCTGGGGACCTGCCTTCACTAAGGCTTGTGGTTATAACCTCAAGATTTTTTTTAGCCCCTTATGTAGCATATTTCAGCAACAACTACCCACTGACAATATCTAGAGAGTGCTTTTGCACTATTTCTGCTCTTTGGGATGTTTATGAGAAGAGTAAACCCAATTTCTGCCTCACAAAGCCTCAGCAAACAATGACAATATGTTTGCACAACTGTTAGCTTGGAGGGCCCCTGCTCTGTTGTTTTTTCTGGTGCCTTTTGAACCTATGTCACTGGTGCATTTGAAGTGGCTTTTCAGTGAGTTACCTAAGTGCAAGTTTGATTCTTTTTTATTTTTCTGAAATGAGATTGAGGCAAAGTGACAGGTGAGATATTTCTTGGTAGCCTTGTTCACACTTGAGAGGAATATAGTTTAACTAATTCCCACAGGAATGAAAATGCATTCTCTAAAAGGTGAAAAGCCTAGCTATTGCTAACACAAATTTGAACTAATTACTAGGGGATTAAAGAGCCTAAACACTTCCCCCATAGCAATTTCAAAGATAATTGTATTATATTTCTTGCATTTATTACATTATGTTTCTTCCTGACATATTATTTCCACCTTCACACATTTTGAGATGAAAATAAAGAAATAAATTCATCTGCATCATTGCACCCAACCAGTTTCCCATTTAATTTTTTTTTTAAAAGAACAAGATAGCTCCATTGAAACATCAGAGATAGCACTAGACTAATGACTGGTCTAATGATCAGATTTGAAATTCCAGCTGTGCTCCTTTAACTATGTGACCTTGGGCAAGTCACTTCCCTTCCCCAGTTGCCAAATAAGGGGTTGGACTACATTAGGGGTTCTTTAGTTCTTAATCTGAGGTCCATGAACTTGCTTCCTTGCCCCACCCCAGGTTTTTATTTATTTGACCATCTTTTTCTTTTTAAATATTGAGTTCTAAATTCTCTTCCTCCATCCTATCCTTCTTCCATCTAATGTGAAGATGAACAAAATTATATCAATTATACATATGCTATCATGCAAAACATATTTCCATATTAGCCATATTTCTTAAAAGAAGCAAAACAAATGAAAAAAAATTGCATGTCAATTTGCACTCAGAATTCATTAGTTCTCTCCCTGGAGATGGATAGCATTTTTTTCATCATGAATCCTTCATAAATTGTCTTTGGTCTTGTATTGATCAGTGTAACCAAGTCTTTCACAGTTTGATTGTCATTACAATATTGCTATTACCATACACAGTGATCTCCTGATTCTTCTCATTTTATTTGCATCAGTTTATATAAGTTTTGTCATGTTTTTTTTCCCTGAAACTACCCGTCATTTCTTTCAGTGCAGTAGTACTCCATCATGATCATATGCTGATATTTCCCTAATTGATGAGCATTTCCTTAATTTCCAATTATTTGCCCCCCCCACAAAAAGTGCTGCTATGAATATTTTTGTTCTTATAGGTCTTTTCCCTTTTGTTTTGATCTCTTTGGGATATAAACCTAGTAATGGTATTCCTGGGTCAAATGGCATGCACAGATTTATAGCCCTTTGGGCACACTCCAAATTGTTCTCCAGAACAGTTGTATAAGTTCACAATTCCACCAACAGTGCTTTTGTGCCTCTTTTTTTTCCATTTTGTCAATTCTGCTTTTTTGAGAAATTCTTTTCTTCAGTGAATTTTTGTAACTTTTTACTATTTGATTTATGCTTTTTGATGATTTCTTAAGTGTATTGTGCCTCTTTTAACTATTTAGCTAATTTTGTTTTTTAAGGTGTTATTTTCTTCAGTATTTTTTGTGCCTTTAAAAAATTAATTACTTATCTTTTCTTGCATCACTATTATTTCTTTTCCCAATTTTTCTACCATTATTTCTTTAACTCTTCTAGGAATTCTTATTGTGATTGGGTCCAATTAGAATTTTTCTTAGTCTGTAGCCCTTTCCCCATTGTTGCCTTCTTCTGAATTTATGTTTTGGTCTTCTCTGCCACTGTAGTAGATTTTTGTTATCAAGTTATTTTAAAAAATTGTTTGCTCATTGTTCTATTTATTTCTGACTTTGAATTTTATGTTAAAGAGGGTATATGCTCACCTTGGGGTAGGGAAACATTGTCCCACACTCCAGACTTTTTCATTCAGCTGTTTTCAGAGCTAGTTCTGGGACTGAGCTAGTTCTGGGACTGTGCAAGTTTCTGATGTTTCCAAGGTGATTTAAGGAGATATGTAGTTACTGTTCTCCTGGTCTGTTCTCTGGTCTTTACCCAGAAAGGTGCTCTGATCCCCTGCAGCTAAAGGAGCTAGCACTCCTCTTGGCCCTGCTTTCCAGTAGCCACAGGCACTAGTGCTTTTCTCTGTCTTAAAGCTATGACCAGGGACTCTGCTCCCTTTTATCTGATCATAAGTGCTTCTCTCTACCCTGTAACTGTCACTCAGACAGTTAAAAGAGAGCAGGGATCCTGGTCACAGTTCAGAGACCTAGAATTGGAAGGGATTTTATTAAATTCAACATTATTCCCTTTTTTTATAGATGAGGAAACTGAGGTTCAGGGAGTTGAAATGAGGGAGGCAACAGGGATTGATTAATAAGTACCTACTATGTGTCAGAATGGCAATAGAATTGCCATTCAGTTCAGTTGCACCCCATACCAGCCAATGATTCCCTGTAATTTCTTTCTGACAAGTTGTCTAACTACTCTACTGTCCCTAGGCTGAGAACTCCCAGCTTTCATGGCATCCTCCAAGGCACTGGCCTCTCCTCCCAAGTTGTCTTAGAGGTGGAAAAATGTTTGACCCTGACCTTTGGTTGGCTCTGCTGATCCAAAATTTCATTTGAGGAGTTATTTTAAAGTTTTCATTTTTTTGGGTAGAGGAATTTTGAGACTGTTGAGCTGGCTTGTTGCCTCTACTCCACCATCTTGGTCTCCCAGGAATTTATTAAATTTTTTTTGATAGTTGTACTCTTAAACATAAAAACAAAAATTCAAATATAAAAATATACTTAATTTCTCTTGTAATCCTAAAATTTTTATTTTATTCATTAGAAGTTGATTCTGGGAAGAGTTTCATAGGTTTCATCATGCAGTCCTTGGGACATGAACAAGTTTAAGCAGTAAGGTCCATTCCAGCTCTAACATTCTCTGATTCTAGAATAGGCTTTGTTATTTTCAGGGCAAAGAACTCGAAAAGAATCAAGGAATGACTAAAGGAAGAAGAAAATTTTATATATAGATCCCAAATGACTTTGACACTGATTGTTATACTTCACATAGTTATACTATAGGCTATAGCAGTGAGCCAGTGCTTTTGAATAAATAGACCTGAGAATTTCCTCCCAAATTAAGCATTTGTTGTGGATGAGATCATCTTCCCACCCATAGGGCCAGAAGTTAAAATACCACCTTCTTCTTGAAGCCTTTTATTATTCTCAACAACTTCCGTAGCTGGATGCACGAATTTTATACTTTGAACGTCTCATCATTCTGTTCCTTTTATAGGACACTGAACACATTTTGCTTTGAATATCACTCAGCCCAGAGATAGTACGGTGGTTGGACAACTCTTCTGAAAGAAATTACAGGGGACTTTTGGCTGGCATTGGGTACAACTGAACCAAATGGCAATTCTATTGCCCATAAGCAATTCTGAGTGACAGTTAAAGGATGGAGAAGAGCACTTGTGATCAGTGAAAAGGGAGCAGGGGCTATGGTCATAGTTCAGAGACCAAAATTGTAAGAGATTTTTATTCTCTTTTTTATAGTTGAGGAAACTGAGGTTCAGGGAGTTGAAGTGAGGGAGGTAACAGGGATTGATTAAATAAGTACCTACTATGTGTCAGGCACTTTACTAAGCATTTTGAAAATATTCTCTCATTTGATTCTCAAAACAACCCTATTAAGTAGGTGCTATATTATCTTGATTTTATAGTTGAGGAAACTGAGGCAGACAGAAGTTAAGTGACTTGCCAAGGGTCACACAGTGAGCAAGAATCTAAAACTAAATTTATGTCTTCTTGATGTCACCTAGTGACCTTAAGTGAGTTGCCCAGAAAGTAGGCATTAGAAATGGGATTTGAGACTATGCCTCTGCCTCTGGCACCAGCGCTCCTTCCTTTCACTGTACCATATTGATTTATGTTTCATCTCTTACATCATGAACTTTCTGAGTACAGGGAGCATCTTTTATCCATCTCTGTGTCACTCCAAAGAACATAGTACAGTGCCGGGCACGTAGGAGGGACTCACTAAATGTTATTGGTTTGAAATGAATTTATTGTTACGTTATTGACAGTTAATAGCCTCTTCAGTGATATTTTACTTTCTGTGATTGGTCAGCGGGAAATCAATAGCTAATCCAGACATCTCTTATCTTATCTTGAACTATATTTTAAACACCTTATTTGAGATGGTTACTACTAAATTAACCAGTCTTGAATGTCAGTGACACTTTATGCCTTTTAACATCTTTGATTTCTAGACTGAGGCTCATCAAGGATTAGAAAATGTTGTAATACATCAGTGTTCACATGCACATAAAAATTAAATTGATTTTCTTTGCACCATGTTTTGTTCTTTATGACTCTGTCAGCTGCTTCCTTTTGGCGATATCAACCTTTATTAAATATCTAAGGGGTGGAAGAGAATTTTCGAGGCTTTGCTGAAGAACACAAAGGAAATAGGAGACTTGATCCCCATTCTTGAGGAATTCGAATTTAATTTGAGGAACTTATAATACAGGAAAAATACACAAGATGTATATGTTTAATTTAATTCACATCAACACACATTATTCACTAAGTAGTACAATAGATAGAGTTCTAGACCTAGCACTGGGGAGATGAGTTCAAATCTAAGTCTCAAATGCTCAGTCGCTTTGTGATTCTGTGTAAATTTCTTCACTTCTATCCTCCTCAGTTTCCTCATCTATAATGTGGGGGTAATAATAGCACCTACCTTACAAGGTTGTTGTGGGGATGAAGTGAGATAATATTTTGTAAAGTGCTCTAAAATATTAATTACTATAACCTTATTACTGACTCCTCTGTGCCTTCCACTGTCCTGGATGCTGGAGCTCCAAAGATAATAAATCAGTCATCGCCCTCAAGAGTTTCTTCTACAGGAGGGAATGCAACATGTACACAAATAAATAATAGAAAAGAAATACAAAACAATTTCAAGAAGGAGAGGACAATAACATTGGATGGGTGGGGAATCAGGAAAAAGCTTCTTGTAGAAGGTAGTACTTGAGCCAAGCATTGAAGGTAGCTACAGAATATACATCAAATCAACAAGAATTGAGTGCCTACTATGTGCCAGCAATATAGTATGCACTGGGGATGAAACAAAAGGCAGGAGATAGCCTCTGCTCTCAAGGAGCTCCCAGTGTAGTGGAAGAAACATCAGCAAATAGCCACACACAAACAAGTTGTATTCAGAATAATCGGAGATCATCAGTAGAGGGAAGGCACTAGCATTTAAAAGCTCAGGAAGGGCTCTTTGTAGAAGATAGGATTTTTGCTGTGACTTGAAGGCCTGGGAAGCAAGGAGGTGGAGATGAGGACGGGGAGTATTTCAGACATGGCAGACAGTCAGTAAAAAGCCCAGAACTAGGAGATGTAGAGTCTTGTTTGATGAATAGGATGGATGGAATTATAGGATAAAGGCTAATGCCATTGGATCACCGAGAACATGGGGCAGGGTGTATAAGGGATATGAGGTAAATGGGAGCCAAGTTATTAAAGGCTTTGAGTGCCAAAGAGACAGCTGGTGGTACAGGGCATAGAGCACTAACCCTAGAGTTTGGAAGACTTGATTTCAAATTCAGCTTTAGCTGCTTAATATCTGCGTGACCCTGAGCAAGATGCTTCTGTCTGCCTCAGTTTCTCAGCTGTACAATGGGGATGATAATAGCCTTTACTTCTAAAGGTTTTTTTGAGCATCAAATGAGACAATATTTGTAAAGCTCTTGGCACTGTTCCTGACACCTAGTAGGCACTTAATAAATGTATATTGTATCAATTCATACGAAGGGCATTGTGATGTTGAAATGTGGTACTATATATTCTTATAATGCCTGAATGGACCAAGTATTTAGTTCTGAAAGGAGTCTTAGACTCTAGCCCCTTTGTTTTACAGATAAGGAAAGTGAATAGCTCATAGATTTTGTGTTGGAAAGTCCCTTCAAGGTCATCTTCTCCAAACCCTTCATCTTAGAGATAAGAAAAAAAGAGAACCAGAGAGGGAAGTAACTTGCCCGTATGCTTTCCATGATATCAAACTACCTCTCATTTCTCTATTGGCATAACCTAAATAACCTACAGCTCTTTCTAATAGTACAATCTGTGACTAATAAGGATGCAAAGACAGAATCATTTTAGTTTATTCCAATTTATCACACATATTTTTCATATTCTTTGAAGACATTGTTGAATAATGGCCTTGAATCAAGGGTTCAGATTTTCAAAGATCTCTTATTTTCATAGTTCTATTCCATTTAGTTCTGATAAAAATGTAATCCACTCAGACCCTACAAATTTGATTAATTATGACACAATGGATCGAGTATTAGTCTAAAACTCCTGGGTCTTGGAGTCTGTGGAGCTTATGTGCTAGCCTTCTGCTGGATATCTTTGAGCCTTGATGACTCCATGATGAGACGAGAAATAATTCTGGTTTTGTTCATACCTTACTGTGCTACGGGGGACGTAGATAAGATCCTTCAGAAAAGGGCTCTGAATATTTTTGCTTAAGTCATGAAGCAAGCATAAGATAGTATAGATGTGCCTTTCATGTTCAATGTTGTCTTATAAGTCGTGTGTCAGAACTTGGAAGGGAAATGGCTGTGTTCCTCATTTGGCTAATGCATTCACTTAGTCTCTCTTGGCTTCCATGGTCTTGCTACCTGCTGGTTCTCCTCCTATCTGTCTGACTGCATCTTTTCAGTCTCTTTTTGCTGGATGTTAGCACTCCCTAAGTTCCTGTGTCCCCCAAGTGTCTATCACACACTCTCTTTTTTTCCTGTATCTGTACTCCCCCCCTTGGTGATCTGTTGACCCTCGTGGCTTCACTTCATAGCTTTATGCAGATGATTGATAATATCCAGGCCTTAAGTTCTGCATTTCTAATTGGAGGGGTCATTTCCTCTTGGATGGTACCTTAAACTCCATAAGATCAAAACCGAATTCATAATTATTATCCCTTACATCCATCTCCTTCAAAACTCTCCTTTTTTGAAAATGAATATCCTGTAGACATTTTACACTCAATGTATCCAAAAGAGATTTCATCATCTTAACCACCTCCCTCCATCTTCCCTTTTTCCAAACTCTCCTATTCCCGCCAAGGGTACCATTACCTCCTAATCCCCTTGGTTCACAGCTTGGGTGCAATCCCTGATTCCTCATGCTCTCTCTTCCACTCTCCTTTCCACTCCACCCAATCAGTTGTCAAGTCCTGTCACTTCCATCTTCACAGTAACCCTTTTATTTTTCCTCACTGCCACCACCCTAAAGCAGACCCATTACTTCACACCTGGACTGTTGATTGGTCTTCCCACCTTAAAAATTTCCCTATTCCAGGCTATCCTTCATTCATCTATCAAAACTACCTTCCTAAAAATCGAACCTGCCAAATGCTGTGCTATATAATAAATTCTAGTGGCTCCCAATTATTTCTAGGATCAAATATAAAATCCTATAGTGGGATTTTAAAGACCTTTCTAACCATTCCCCTCCCTCCCTCTCTTTCTTTTTCGTTTTTCTTAACCCTTAACCCTTAACTTCCTTCTTGGAGTCATTACTGTGTATTGGCTCCAAGGCAGAAGAGTGGTAAGGGTGGGCAATGGGGGTCAAGTGACTTGCCCAGGGTCACACAGCTGGGAAGTGTCTGAGGCTGGATTTGAACCTAGGACCTCCCGTCTCTAGGCCTGGCTCTCAATCCACTGAGCTACCCAGCTGCCCCACCTCCCTCTCTTTCTAGCCTTAAATCTTTTCCCCAGAAGTCCCCTGATCCAGTGGCAATAACCTCCTTGCATAAGACACTGCAGCTCCTGATTCTGGCCATTTTCATTGATTCCTTCATGAATGGAATGTTCTACCTTCTCTTCTCTACCTCTTGGCTTCCCTGTCTTCCAAGTACCAGCTAAAATCCCACCAAATACAGGAAATCTTTCTTAAACCCCACTGTTTCCAGTGCCTCCCTCTGCTGATGGTCTCTAATTAATCCAATTTTGTTTGTCCATTAGCTTCTTTAGAACAGGAGCTGACGTTTGTCTTTCTTTGTATCTCCAGAGCCTATCACAGTGCTTAATAGCATAATAGGTTCTTAATAAATGTTTGTTGACTTGACTTTTTCAGGGCACCTACCATCTTCCCTATCACCTAGGATAATACTTGTACTATTCCTTGCCTCTTTTTTAATCATTAGCATTTATATAATACTTTAAGATTTGCTGAGCATTTTACCCGTGTTATATCATCTGATCATCACACAAACTCCATGAGGTAGTTGCCATTATTATTCCCATTTTATAGATAAAGAAACTGAAACTGAAAGAAGTTCAGTGATTTGCCCAATGTCACACAGCTAGTAATTTGATTTGATTTTTGATTTTATAGTGATTTGAACTCAGGTCTTTGTAACTCCAGTCCAGCACTCTATCCACTATGCCACCTGGCTACCATTGATAGAGGGAATTTTTGTACCAATAATCTCTACATGAGTGGTTCCCAATTTTATTTTATTCTGAGAACTCTTTTAAACAACAATAACATGCACACACAAATTTCTTGTACCCCAGGGTAATTTAATAAGCCAGTCCCAATATTTTGTAATTGTTTACTACTCAAGATGCTATTAAAGAATTTTTAGCATAACCTCTTTGGACTATCCTTGAGAACTCTCAAGGGGTTCATAAGCCACTAAATGAGAACCACCGCTCTACATTAATGGAACTACAACTGTGGCTTAAAAAAAAACTTCTGCTGCTTAGTACCAGCATTTCCAAATAGTAGGTGCTTAATGAGTCATATTGACTAGGATTTATGATATACAAAAAGGAATAGTTTAGAAAACAAATGACTGCCTTTAAATGAATATATCTTACTAAATATTGAAGTAAGCACTAAAAGAAATAAAGAAAAACCCCCAAGAGCCAAGATATAGCAATAAGTTTTGTGTTAATCACAATTCTAGACTCAGAGGAGAGAAAATGAAAGAAGGATACTTGCAGGGGAAATGCTTTGACCTAAATGTCCTTATTGAAATTCATCAATATTGCATCATCATCAGAAGGAAATTTATCCAGTGAGAAACACTGACATAAAAGGATCAAAGAGAGATTCTGATATTCTGATCATACATTGAGAATGAGCACTTGCACACATGAGACCTTTGTAAGGAAAATTACAAAGCTTCAAAGGCAGAAATAAAGCAAGACTGGAATAAATGGCTAGATATTTCTTATTCATGACTTGGAAGATTAAATATAGTAAAGATGACAATACTCTAAAAATTAATTTATAGATTTAATTCAGTACCCATGAAAATTCCAGTGGGGCATTTGAAGGAACTAGAAAGAAAATGGTAGTTAAATTTATATAGAAAACAAGCAGGCAAGGATATTAGAATATGACTTTTTAAATACTGCTCTTTTAGACTTTAAAACATATGAAATAAATAATTACAAAAATCATTTCCTTTGGACAGAGCAATAGAAAAAAACAGAATTCCCAGAAATAGACACAAATATGAATTGAAAATTTTTTTTGCAAAAAGCTAATATTTGGTAAATCTGATATTAGAAAATAGAAGGGATTACTTAATTAATATATATCATTAGGAAAAGTGGATAATAATTTCATTCACTTAAATTCAACAAAAAAATAAAAAAAATCTATCTTGTACTATACACTAACATAGAATTACAGACAGAAAAATTTTAAAAGGTCATGGCCTCAGGCTTCGAGGAGCTTATGGATTACTAGAAGTGACTATAAATTCATAGATTATAACAACCTGAAAAATAACTAATTTAGGCTCCTGTCTCCCATTGTATTTCAAAGTTAATTCCAGCTGTTCAGAGCCCTTTTTTCAGATATAACATCCATTCCTTTAACAGTAGAATGGACAGCTTCAATGAGTTAACTAAAAACAAACATGTAAGAAGGACATAGGCACAAAATCTTTAGTCTCTCTTTTCTACAGTCCTTGAAGTCCAGTGACAAGACAAAAGTCAGGATGGGGGCCCAGGATGCAATGGACAACCTTGGTCTCTTCAATGCTTAACCAAAGCATTCAACATTCCACAGTTCCTGCTTCTACCACCTTCGTGGCTTTTGGAACCAATTGTTCTCATTCAACCATCCTGCCAGGAGAAGACTTCACATGCCCGAAGTAGACAACCCCCTAACTCACCAACTGGTTTGATGCTTCTTGGTTACCTTCAAATTGCTTTAACCTGTCTGCTGAGATGGTTTTAAAAAAATTAATTAAAAACTTTTTTTTTTGCCAATTACATGTAATAACAAAGTTCCACATGGTTTCTTTTTTAAAAATTTTAATTGATTAATTAATTAATTTGGAATATTTTTCCATGGTTACATGATTCATATTGGGATTTATGAGAAAGAATGCTATCCACATCCAGAGAAAGAACTGTGGGAACAGAAACACAGCAAATGTTTCATCCTAATATAGAAATAGATCTTGATCAATGGCACGTGATCAAGACGTATTTCTATATTATTGATATTTGCACTTAGGTCCCTGATGGCAAACCTATGACATGTGTGTCAGCACTGACACATGTAGCCATTTTCAATGACATGTGGCCACGTGTAATCACACACAGAGAAGTATGGGGGGGGCATGCCGAGGATGAAACATTTGCTGTAGTGTAGTGTAGACACTCTGTGCCGTAGGTTTGTAGGCCAAAACAACTGTCACTAAGCAGGTAAGTTAAATAATTAGTCTTTGGTTTATTAAGTACAGTTATATATTACAATTATTCATTTTTGTTATTTTAACTTTAAATATCGTGAAATTATGGTTTTTCTTCTTGAAGTGACACACCACCAGAGTCATGCTCTTTTTTTTTTTTTTTTGGCGAAATTTGACATACCAAGCTCAAAAGTTTGCCTGTCACTGCACTAGTGATCCTTTAGAGTCTACATCCCCAATCATATCCTCATTGAACCATATGATCAAGGAAATGCTTTTCTCCCACAGTTCTTTCTCTGAATGTGGGTAGTTTTCTTTCTCATAAGTCCCTCAGAAATGTCTTGGATCATTGAATTGCTGCTAGAAGAGAAGTCCAGTACTTTTGATTATGCCACAGTGTATCCGTCTCTGTGTACAATGTTCTCCTGGTTCTACTCCTTTCACTCTGCATCAGTTCCTGGAGGTCTTTCCAGTTCACATGGAATTCCTCCAGTTTATTATTCTTTTGAGCACAATAGTATTCCATCACCAGCATATACCACACTTTTTTCAGCTATTCCTCAATTGAAGGGCATACCTTAATTTTCTAATTTTTTGCCACCACAAAGAGCATGACTATAAATATTTTTGTATAAGCCCAGCAGTGTTATGGGTGGGTCAAAGGGCAGGCAGTCATTTAACGCCCTTTGGGCATAGTTCCAAATTGCCTTCCAGAATGGTTGGATCAATTCACAACTCCACCAGCAATGCATTAATGTCCCAATTTTACCACATGCCCTCCAACATTCATTACTTTCTTTTGCTGTCATATTAGCCAGTCTGCTAGGTGCGAGGTGGTACCTCAGAGTTTTTTTGATTTGCATTTCTCTAATTATAAGAGATTTAGAACACTTTTTCATGTGCTTATTGATAGTTTTGATTTCTTTATCTGAAAACTGCCTATTCATGTCCCTTGCCTATTTATTAATTGGGGAATGGCTTGATTTTTTTTGTACAATTGATTTAGTTCTTTTTATATTTGAGAAATTAGACCTTTGTCAGAGATTTTTGTTATGAAGGTTTTCCCCCCAATTTGTTGCTTCCCTTCTAATTTTGGATGCATTGCTTTTGTTTGTACAAAACCTTTTTAATTTAATGTAATCAAAATTGTTAATTTTACATTCTTTGATATTTTCTATTTCTAGCTTGATCTTAAATTCTTTTCTTTCTCATAGATCTGACAGGTAAACTATTCTATGTTCACCTAATTAACTTATAGTTTCCTTCTTTATATTTAAGTTGTTTACCCATTCTGAATTTATCTCGTTATAGGGTGTGAGATGCTGATCTAGACCTAATCTCTCCCATACTGTTTTCCAATTTTCCCAGTAGTTTTTGCCAGTGAGTTCTTGTCCCAAAAGCTGGGATCTTTGGGTTTATCATATACTATCTTGCTGAGGTAATTTACCCCCAGTCTATTCCACTGATCCTTCCTTCTGTCTCTTAGGCCAGTACTATATTGTTTTGATGACCACTGCTTTATAGTACAGCTTAAGATCTGGTATTGTTAGACTCCCATCCTTCACAGTTTTTTTATTATTTCCCTTTATATTCTTGATCTTTTGTTCTCGCAAATGAATTTTGTTATAATTTTTTCTAATTCAATAAGAAAGTTTCTTGGTAGTTTGATAGATATGGCACTGAAGAAGTAAGTTAATTTCGGTAGGATTGTTATTTTTATTGTCCACATAAATTTTCTGAGGTTATATGATCTAAATTGTCTTGATTCCCCCATCTTTTCAGCCCTCCTGGAGCTGGCAAGCAGTTCAATGCCAAGATGGTTTTTACAAGGATGTGACTGTTGTGCTGGCTATAGCTTCTTGGAGCCACAGATGAGAGCTGGGTGGCAGTTGGTCACCAAAGAAGGAAGGCAATCCTGAAGGGGGCTCAGCAAACTCTCACACCAGAGTTGCAAGTCTTTCCTGAACTCCCTCTACACTCCTTACAGCTACTGACTCCCCCAACAAAATTATACAATGCAGTGATCCACCATGATTCCAGAAGAATGAGAAGGAAGAATGTAACCCCTTTCTGACAGAGAGGTGATAGACGAACAGGCAGAATGAGACAGATCTCTTCAGACAATATGATTATTTGTTTTGCTCGAATATTCCTATCTGTCATGAGGATTTTGTTTTTCTTCTTTCTTTTTTCCTACATTAGGGGGTGGTGGAAAGAGTGGGAGAGAGAGAGAAAATAAATGTTTGTTAATTGGAAAAATTAAAAAACCCCACAATTATACATTTAACCTATGAGCTCTTGTGGAAGAACCCAAGTTCTTACAGATGTGTGTTTTTGAATTGTTCTAATTCTGTGATCCAAGTGGAACAATACTAGCATTACAGCTTACAACTATAAACCGATCAATGTAGTCCACCTCTTCACCCCCATATGACTTAGACTCCTAAAACATTAATGGAGTTTATTACTTGTGCACAACTCCTGGCACAGTTAGTTTTAAACTCAAGACAAAAGACATAAAAAGCTTCCAAAATAAGTCACAAAAATGTAACCCATGGACCCCATCACCACAGAGAAGCAGCTCTGGGATAACAGACTATTCACACATGGAGGCTTTTTTTTTCTCTTTAAAGAAGAGATTTATTGTACTGCTTCATTTATCAATTAAATAAAAATTGGTTTTCTCTTCTTCCCACCTGCTCCAATAATTAGAAAAAAAAGAAAAAGAAAACCCTTGTAATATAGGTATGCTTAGTCAAGCAAAACAAATTCCTACATTGGCTATGTGCAAAAAACATATGCTTTAGTCTGTACCCTGAATCCGTGATTTTTCTGTTAGGACATGGGTAGAATGCTTCATTATCTGTCCTCTAGAATCATGGTTGTTCATTGTGTGCTGACCAGAATCTTAAATTCTGCAAAGTGGTTTATTTTTATAGTGTTGTTTTTATTATATAAATTGTCTTCTTGTTCTCCTTTAACTCTACATCAGTTAATACAGACCTTTCTTAGTTTTACTGAAGCCATTTCTTTCCTTTCTTAAGCACAATAGCATTTCATTACATTCACATGCTTTAATTTATTCAGTCACTTCTTCATTGATTGGCCCTCCTTTATTTTTCAGTTCTTTGCTGCTACAAAGAGAGCTGCAAGAAACCTTTTGGAACTTATAAAACTTTCCCCTCTTTCTTTGATGTCTTTGGAGCATAGGCCTAGTTGTCATATTTGTGGATCAAAGGATTTGCACAATTTAGTAATTTTTTGGGCATAATTCCAAATTGCTTTCTGGAATGGCTAAATCATTTCATGGTTCTGTCAACAGTGCATTAATGGACCTATTTTCCTGAAAATTTATCATTTTATTTTTTTATCACCTCTTCCAATCTGATGGGTGTGAGGCAGGGTTTCAGAGTTGCTTTTATTTACATTTCTTTAATTATATGTGATTTTGAGCATTTATTCTTATGTCTATTTATAGCTTGGCTTTCTTCCTTTGAAAAATATTTGTTCATCTTCTTTGACCATTTATTATTTGGGAAATGACACAAGATATTGGAATCAATTCCTCATCTGTCTTGAAAATGATAACTTTATCAGAGAAACTTACTGCAAAGTGTTTCCCCCCTCTCCACTCCATTTATCTGCTTACCTTTTAATTTTTGCTGCATTTGGTTTAATTTTGCAAAAACTTTTTTAATTTTATGGAATCAAAATTATCCATTGTATACATTAGGAAGATAACTTCTTCCTTGCTCCTGTTATTTGTTTATGATACTACTCTATATACCCAAAATAAAGTCATGTATTTAAGCCATATATAATTTATTTGATATGTTGTTGGTCTATACTTAATTTCTGCCATACTGCTTTCGTTTGTCCAGCCATTGTTAAATAGTGAGTTCTCATGCCAGTTGGTAGGATCATCTATGGTCCTGACTTTTGTTTTGCCACTGGACTTCCATGACTCTGGAAGAGAGAATGAGGCTGACATCTTTGTGTAACTCTGCCTGACTTAAGTCTAACTCACATGTGAGTCAAGGATTCATCTTGTGATGCCACTAGCTCTCTTCAAAATGAAGAATCTTTAGGTTTATTTTTTAGGTTATTGTGCTCATATGCTTTTGTATATTGTGTATCTCACTGGTTCCTCTGATTAATCACTTCATTTCTTATCCAGAACATTAAATCATTTTGGTGCTTGCCACTTTGTGGTCTGTTTGAGTTCTGGTGTTGACAAGCCCTCTTTCTTCCAACTTATTTTTTTCATCATTTCCCTTAATATTATTCACTTTGTTTCCAGCCTTGGAAGATTTTCCTTTTCTCTTCCTCCTCTTCCTCCTTCTCCTTCTTCTCCTCTTCTTTCCCATCCTTATCTTACATTTTAGAATGAATATTTAATATTGGTTCCAAGGCAGAAGAGCAATAAGAATAGGCAGTGGGGATTAAGTGACATGTTTTGGGTTACATAACTAGAAAGTGTCTTAAGGTCAGATTTGAACCCAGAACCTCCCATCTCCAAGTCTGGCTCTTTATCCATTGAAACCACCTAGCTATCTGAGACTTTGTTTTAAACTCAAATTACATGTATGCAAATTTATTCCAAAAATGCAATTTTTTCCCCTAAAATTTCAAGGTTTCTCCTGGCCCTACCACACATATTAAGTCAGTTGAAAGAAAATTAGACATCTTGAGTTATTGTTTACTCCTCCTTTTGAAGGATCATATTATCACTAAGGCAAGTCAAGAATTGGCAGACATCTCTGTCTCTTTGAATTTTTAGTTCATTCAAAGCTCATCTCAAATGCTTTTTTAATATAGAATATTTTTCCATAGTTACATGATTCATGAATGACCCCCCCACACACACACACTCTTTCCTCCCCCCCCTCCCAAAGCTGACAAGCAGTTCCACTGGGTTATATGTGTATCATTGTTCAAAACCTATTTCTATTTTATTCATATTTGCAAAAGAGAGATCTTTTAACATCAAAACCCTAATCATATCCCCATCAAACCATGTGATCGATCATATATTTTTCTTCTTTATTTCTGTTCCCATAGTTCTTTCTCTGGATTTGGATAGCATTCTTTCTCATAAGTTCCTCATTATTGTCCTGGATAATTGCATTGCTGCTAGTAGAGAAGTCCATTACATTCAATTGTGCCATAATATATCAGTCTCTGTGTACAATGTTCTCCTGGTTTTGCTCCTTTCACTCTGCATCAATTCCTGGAGATCTTTCCAGTTCACATGGAATTCCTCCAGTTCTTTATTCCTTTCAGCACAATAATATTCCATCACTGTCACATACAATAATTTATTCAATCATTCCCCAATTGAGGGACACCCCCTCATTTTCCAATTTTTTGCCACTGCAAATAGTGTGGCTATTCTTTTTTTATTATCTCTTTGGGGTCTAAACCCAGTAGTGGTATGGCTGGATCAAAGGGCAGAAAGTCTTTTAAAGCCCTTTGGGCATAGTTCCAAACTGCCCTCCAGAATGGTTGGATCAATTCACAACTCCACCAGCAGTGTATCAGTGTCCCAATTTTGCCACATCCCCTCCAGCATTTATCACTTTCATTTGCCGCCTTATTGGCTAGTCTGCTAGGTGCAAGGTGGTACCTCAGAGTTGTTTTAATTTGAATTTCCCCCAGAGACTTCTTAATAATTATTACTTTGAATAGTTCATCTTCACGTCTAGATAGTGCTCTGGAAAAGGCAGAAACTATTGTACAGTGATCTCAACTTGAATCTTTGCTCATAGATAGATAATTTTTCCTTTCTCTTACCTTTTTACTCTTGCAAACGGAGGCTTCCAGTGAGCTTTATAACAGAGTATTATACTCAGGACTGTAATGAACAGAGCTGAGGCAGCATGGCAGAGATGTATCTGAGAGGGAGCTTAGCAAAATGGATGTAGAGCTGACCATGGAGTTGGGAAGACCTAGCTTCCAGACCCACCTCTAACCCATAATGGTGGCATGATCCTGGGCAAGGCAAACCATACAGTTGTCAAGTAGTTGCAGATTGGCCTCATTGGGGGTGATTTCCTCCCTGGGATATAGCTGTGTTCACAAGATGACAAATGTATTACACTCTCCCAACAACAGCATCAAAAAAGAATAGAGATGGGATTAGTATTTAAGTCCTTAGCAAAGGTATAGGAGGTCTCTTACTTATAGGTATTACATCATTCTTTTTCCACTGAATATTTGATCTCTGTTCCATAAAAAGGTTTATAACACCTAGTAAGAAAATTGGAGTAAAATGACTGTTAGCATCAAATTGGGAAATTCAGACCCCTAAGTGTGTTGTTTATTGACTATTTGGCTCATGGAATGTAGAAATCCTGGTGAACAAGATGTTAGTAGACCCAGCCTCAGACTTCCTTCCTAATAAATGGGTGCCCAGACCAGAGACAATGGTACAGGGTTGGGGTGTGTGACATAAGGAAGAATATATTCTTTAAGAGCTCAATGGTGGCTCTCATTAGGATAGACAACTGGCACTATTATGCTAGATTATGAATAAGTGTAAGAGGGCATACCTCTTGCTCTGAAATGGGGGAAGAGGTCCATTATGTACAGTCAATTTGTTAATCAGAGACAGGCCACAAACCACACCAGTTTATGCCATTCTGATATCCCAAAGGTGGACACTCTAGTTGGAAAGAGAAATACATTGAATTAGGAGTAGATGTCTCATCCTTTGTTGGCCTTATGTCTAGATTGCTGCCATTCTTATATAGTAAGGTCATTAATTTGATTATTAAGTTCAATAGTGTATAATATTTTTGATGGGTACTAATGTACCTCATAAATACATGGGGTGGCAAAATTCCTCCACTGATCTTCACCTCAAAAGAAAGAACCTTTGGTTATCCAATCATGTTTTTTCTATGCCCAAGTCCACTCATTCATACTCATGGCCACTGCCCAAGAATCAGTAGGGATGAAGGTCTTATCTTTCCCAGCTCTCAAGACTTTCTTGCAAATAGACAATATGCCTAACAGCTTGCCACATAGGAAGTCTTTTCAGAGCTCCTGGCCTTTAAGACTATCCCTCATAATTGGATTAAAGACCACTGAGTTCCAGTTGGGGATAACTTTTTCATAGGGTGTGAACCATCAGTGACTCAGTCAAAATGGTTTTTCTTATGAGTCTACTTTTTGGAGCTGGGGAATCCATTAGATAGATAGATAGGTAAAGTATTTACTCAACACTTATTGGATTAATGACCATTGAGTTCCAGTTGGGCATGCTTTTTTCATAGGGCATGAACCATCAGTAACTCAGTCAAAACAGTTTTTTTCTTTTGAGTCTACTTTTTGGAGTTGGGGATCCATTAGATAGATAGATAAGTAAATCATTTATTCATCATTTACTGGTGCCAGATGCTTCTAACCAGCGGGGATACAAAAACAAGAAAACAAGACAGTCTTTACTTTCATGCAGCTTACATTCTAATGGGTCACAATGCATAAAAAGAAGTGTTTTGGAGGTAATCAGGCGGAATCAAAGCAGCCCTTGGGGAAGTGGAATGGATTAGAGAGTGAAAGAGGAGAAAATGAGCAGCATGACTCAGATTTCTGATGATACAGAGGTTCTGGGCAAGAATTCAACAGACATTGAGTTGGCCTCAAGTGGAACCATCTCAAAGAGCAGTTCTTATTGAAATAGGAGAGGAAGCAAAACATTGGGGCTGGGACTGTAGTTCACATCTTGTGACAAAGTCACAACCCCTTCATAAAGGACACTAACACCCAGGAACCCTGGCGAACATGATCTTGAATATAGCATTTCCACTTAATAATGGAAGCTTCCTCTGTTCAACCTATTTTGTTAGGCAGACCATCCTCAACTTATAATGGACAACTGAATGAAGAGTGATGTTATCGTATGTTATTCATTAGGTAACAACTAGGATTCAGTAAGATCCAAATGACTGCTTTTTAAAAGTGGTATAATGAGTAGCTGTTTATTAATTATTTGTATAATATAATAATCATTAAATTAAAGGTGTTTGTAGCTAGAAGTCTCAAGGTCATTTATTCTTACCAAAGGCTCCATGAATCCTAGTTGTTATGGACAGAAATCTTCAAATACAGAGTCCCTGCAAAGTTATAAAGATCCAAGGAGATAGAACACTAGATGACCTGCTTTTCATTTTCTTTGTGCTGGCAATCCAACTGAAAATTGCTGTAAAGAGCTAGGAGATATTCACTCTTGCAATATCTTTACTTTCCCTGTCAATCTTTTAAAGCACATATTGAGCTTATCTTACTCAGTTGGTGGGGGGAGCCCTCCTTCTCCCATTGAGAAGGCTCCCTGCATGTGGCTTTAATTATGGCATCCATAGAGTACAAGCCTACTATATTTGGCCATCCAGAGGGCTTCCATTTTTTCTTCACTTCACCCTCCCCTCACATCAATCATGAAATCCACTGCAAGTTTATTCCAATCCAAACCTTCTGATTAGTACCAAATGTTTTAGGGCAGGCTTACCTAGATCAGGCTAGCCTAGTGATTCTGGCTTGGGATTGGAATGTAAAGAAACAACTGTGGACCATAAAATATAATAAATTTTTTTCTTAAAATAAGTTTAAAAAAGGTACAAGTTCTAATGATTAATCTTAATAAGCATTTCTTCTTTGTACTTCTACACTCCCCATGGCAAAGGAGGGTGAGAAATATATCTCTTGGGACCTGAGGATTCTGATAATCTTCCAGTATCCCAATTACCCACAGATTGTATTTTTTATGCTTCAGGCAACAAGGAATTCTCATCAAGGGTTCAAGCTCTAGTTCCCCAGATAAATCAAATCCAAAGGATGGAATCCTTGTTTGCTTAGAAGAAAGGAAGGAACTTAACAGTACTAGGGGTAGGCTTATCCCACAAAGATAACAAAGAAAGAGGAAAAGCACCCATATGGACATAAATATTTATAGCAGCTCTTTTTGTTGTAGCAAAGAACTCGAAACAAAGGTAGTACCCATCAATTTGACAATAGTTGAACAAATTATCATAAAATAATGGAATATTATTGCTCTGAATGAAGTGAGAAAAGAAAACAAGCTATCTATTTGGCGACATTGTGGTAATGGACTAGAGGTACAGAATGAGACATATCTTTTTGGACATGACCCATGGGAATTTGTTTTGTTTGACAATATTCACTGGTTACAAGGGTTTTAATTAGGGAAGGAAAAGTATAGTTTCGCAAAAAGAAAAGAAAAGGTACTCAAGCCATTGAAAAGAAAATAAACATAAGAACAAAATGAAGTTTAGAAAGAATCTTTGCTAGGTGGGATATTTTTGAAAGTTGCACATTGCATTTCTCAAATTATATAGGAAACTGAGCCAAATTTATAAAAATAAGAGCCATTCTCTAGTTGACAAATGGTCAGAGTATATGAATAGATAGTTTTCAGAAGAAATCAGAGCTTTCTATAGTCACATGAAAAATTGCTCTAAATCACTATTGATGTGAGAAATGTAAATTAAAAAAAACTTGAGGTACCACCTCATACTTCTCAAACTGTTTAACATGATGGAGAAGGAAAACAATTAATATTGGAGGGAATGTGGGAAAATTGGGACATTCACAGCATGAACTGATCCAACCATTCTGGAGAACAATTTGTAATGACAACCAAAAGACTATAAAACTGTGTATACCTTTTGACCCAGCAATACCATTACTAGGCGTGTATCCTGAAAATAGTGAAGGAGAAAAGAGAAAAGAACCTATTTGTACACAAATACATATAGAAGTTGTGGTATATGTTTGTGATGAAATACTGTTGATGATGAAGGAGATGCTTCAGAAAAACCTAGGAAGACTTATATGAATTTATGCAAAGTGAAGTGAGCAGAAATCAGTAGAGCATTGTACATAGTAACAGCAATATTGTAAACATAATAAGCTCTGAAAGACTTTGTTACTCAAATCAAGATGATGATATGACTGCATGGGCAAACCTATGGCACTCGTGCCAGAGGGGTCTGCTCTCTTCCACCTCTCCACCGTACCTGGGGACATTTTTCACATCACCCACCCCTCTGCCCAGCAGCCCAATAGGAGGGCTTTCTCCCTCTCCTGGTTGAGGAAAGAGTGTTGCTCACATAGAGCATGAGGATTGCAGTTTGGGTACTTGGTCCCTAAAAGGTTTGCCATTACTGATTTAAGATAATTCCAAAGGATCCACGATGAAAAATGTTATCTACCTCGAGAGAGAGGACTGATGAACTCTAAAGGAAGACTGAAGCATCCTTTTTAATTTAACTTTCTTTACATTTGTTTATTTTGTGTTTTCTTTTGCAACATGGCTAATATGGAAATACGTTTGACATGACCTCATATATTTAACAGAAACCAAAGTGGTTGCCTTTTCAAAGAGTGGGTGGTGTGGGAGAGAAGGAGAGAATTTGGAGCTCAAAATTTAAAAAATATTGTTGAAAATTATTTGACATGTAATCAGGAAATATTTAATGAAACAAAGAAGAAAAAGATAGTGTTTTGAATGTATTAAAATCCATAAATAGTAGAGAGTCACAGTTTCAAATACATTCATCTTTTTTCTGCTTTGTATATGAAAATGCTCTATGCATATGTTTATTAAATGAAGATTAAAAAAAAAGAAAATTGAAGGAAGGAAACCAGCCCAGGCTACATAAAACAAATTCTGTTCCTAACGTTTTGAAGTACAATGAGTTAGAGGAGAGAACAGAGCATTTCAGGAATAGGAGAAAACTAGTGCAATGGTGTATAGATGGGAGATGGAATATCATGTACAAGGAACAACAAAAAGGCCAGTGTGGCTAGAGTGTATATTGTGTGGAGGGCAGTACTGGACAAGAAGCCTGGAAATATAGGAAGGGGACAGTTATTGAAGAGACTTAAATGTTAAAAAAGATACTTTATGTTATGTGTGATGTTAGAAGTATAATAGAGCCACTGAGGTTTAATGGATGCATGTGTGTGTGTGTGTGTGTGTGTGTGTGTGTGTGTGTGTGTGTGGTGACATGGACAAAATTGTACTTTAGGAAAATTGTTTCTTGGTTAGGTGGAAGATGGATTATAATGGGGGAGATGTCACAGAGAGTGCAATTAGGAAAACATTGCAAAGGTTCAATCAAGTAAGGGTTGATAAAGACTTCTACATGGATGGTCAAAGTGCGAATAGAGAGAAAGACAGTTATATATGAGATGTTGGGGAGGAAGATGCATGTTCTGGCAGCTGGTTGGATATGTGGGGTGTGGGGGAGTGAAGAAGGCTCAAAAATTATTGGTGAGGTTGTGAGCTTGGTAGAGGAGAAAGATGGTGGTATCCTTGGCAGAGGTAGGAGAGATTGGAAGAGATAAGGGTTTAGGATGGAAAAATATCGATTTCTCTCAAAGACATGGAACATCTAGTTTGAAATGTCTACTAGGCATTTGGTGATATGGAACTGGAACTCAGGAGAGAGACAAAGGCTGTGTGTGTCTGCATCTATCATCAGAATAGCAGAGATAATTGGCTTTCTGACTGCTGATGAAATGACTAGATTAGAGAATATCCTGAGAAAAGAGAATATGGTCCCTCTAAGACAGAGCCTTGAAGTATACCCTTAGTTAGGGGATACGACATAGATGATGATTCAACAGAAAGAGACAGGAATAGCAGTTAGGCAGAAAGGAGGAGAATCAAGAGCAGATTAGTTACAAAAACTTGGAGAGGATTAGAGTATCTAGGGGGAGAGAATAGTCAACAACATCAAATGAAGAAGAGGTCAAGAAGTAATAAGGATAAAAAAAATTTAAAAAAAGAAGTAATAAGGAAGGGGCAACTAGGTGGCTTAGTGGATAGAGCGTCAGGCCTGGAGCCAGGAAATCCTGGGTTCAAAATCTAACCTCAGATACTTCCTAGGCAAATCACTTAATATCAATTGTCTATCCCTTTTCACCATTTTGCCTTGTAATTAATACTCAGTATCAATGCTAAAACAAGGAAGTATTTTTTAAAGAAGTAATAATATCTTATTGCTATTACACAATTTCTTTTTACTTATGAAACAATAAAAATGTTGTTGTTAATAATACATTGCTATTATAAGTAGGCTTTTAAAAATTGCCTAAGACCATTAGTTCTTTCATCTTCAAAGCTCTCTTTTTAAAAAAGAAAATGTAATTATGTTTCTCACTCTCTGAAGTGAATACAGATTTTGCAATCCATTCATTATCAGCCAGAATCTGACATGTACTTTATGTTAAATCTAAACTTATCTCTTAAATGTAAGCCATCAAGGAATCTTTAGAATAAACCTTAGAGGTCATCTAATCTATACCTTATTTGAACAAGAATTCACTCAATATCTCCCACCCCCCCCAAGTGGTTATCTTGTCTGCACTTATGTCTTCTAATGAGTGGGAAACTCATTATCTTTTGAGGCAGCCCATTTTATATGTGGACAGTCCTAATTATTGGTGAGTTTTCCCTTAAAGCAAGATAAAAACGGCCTCTCTGAAATTTCTACTCATTTCTTGTGTTTCTCTCCTCTGGGTATAAAATAAACAAGTAAAATTTCTCTTCAAAATTGTAGTCCTTTAAGCATTTGAAAATTACTACCATTCTACCCATTTTCTACCAATTCCTTTCCTGGATAAACATCCATTGTCCTTTCAGCTGATCCATATGTGGCATGACTTTGACGTTTGTCATTATCCTTTCTCCTCTATTAACACTCTAGTTTGTCAATGATTTCCCAAAAATACTGACTACAATACTAGAACTGACTACAGAACTGACTACAATACTACAATCTGGTGTGATCAGAGCAGAATATCGCAATAATTTCTTATTTTTTTTCTGTACACTATGCCTCTCAATATAGGCTAAAATCCCATTTGATTTCTGGGTTTTCATAACACACTGTTGATTGATGTTGAATTTGTTGCCTAGAACTTTTTCATGTGAACTGCTGTTTGATCATACTTCTTTCACCTTGTACTTATAAAATTTACTTTTTAAATTCAAGAGTAAGACTTCATATCAACACCTATTATTTCATCTTATTCTACTTTGTCATGGTCTTTTTGGATCCTGACTTTGTAATCCATTTTGTGAGCTATCCCTTTTTAGCTCTGTGTTCTCCATAAGTCTATTAGCAGTCCTTTGATGCTTTTTTTCATTTTTTACTGTCATGCAAAACACACTTCCATATTGGTCACTGTTGTAAGAGCAAAGTTATGCATAACCAAAACCAAAAAAAAACCAACCAGAGATACACTGATGTGAAAGACAACTCCAACAGTTCTTTCTCTGGAGTTGGATAGCCTATCCTGTCTTAAGTCTTTCTGAATTGTCCCAGGTCATTATATTTCTGAGAGTAGCCAAGTTTTCACAGATAATCATCATATGATATTGTTTTTTGTGTACAATGTTCTCCCAGTTCTGCTTATTTTACTCTGCATCAATCAGTTCCTCCAGATCTTTCCAGTTTTTTCTGAAATCATTTTGCTTGTCATTTCTTATAGCACAATAGTATTCCATAACCAACATGTACCACAACTTGTTAAGCCATTCCTCAATTGATGGACATACCCTCAATTTCCAATTCCTTTGATACTTTTATATAATTCATTAATAGAAATGTTAAACAGCACAGGGTCAAAGACATATCCATGGGCTATTCAATTTGAGACCTCTCTCCATTGACACTAGCACATTTATTTGAAAATACCCAACTACTGTATACTATTGCTTTAATACTGTTTATAAGTTACTTTAAGGTTTGCAAAATGTTTTACAATAGTATCTCATTTGATCCTCACAACAACCTTGAGAAGTTGGTGTTGTTGTCCTTCCCATTTTACAGGCGATGAAACCGAGGTAGACAGGTTAAGTGACTTGTCCAGGGTCACTCATATGGTAAATATTTAAATCAGGATTTGAATTAAACTCTTCCTGAGTTCAAGTCCAGTGCTCTATGCATTGCCTCATCTAGCTGCCTCTACTATTATCTAGTCCAGTAGTGTCAAACTCAAATAAAAATGGTTTCCTGTAGAGTGCATATTGACTTAGAAAACACAAATTAACAATATCTATATTTATTGAATTTTTAACCATTTAAAAAATATTTCCCATTTACATTTTAACAGAGTGACAGCTTGCAGCATGGACGATGAGTTTGATACCTCTGAGATGCTCCACTTTTCTTTGTTTTTTAAGAATAGCTTGCCATTGTCAAATGCTTTGCTGAAGTCTGGTTGGATGATTCCTCCCTGTTCCTTTAATCTTCCAGTCTAGAAACTCTGTCATAAAAAGGAAATGAGGCTAGTCTGGCAGAGCCTGATCTTGATCAAACCATGTTTCTTTTTTATGATTATGGCTATTGCCTCCATTTCTATAAGTACACCAACTATCCCTTTAATAATCTCTTCTAGAATTTTTCCAAGTATCATAATAAGTTCACTACTTAGACTTTGGTGACTCCTCTCTCTTTTGTTCATGGGAATCATATTTGCTTTCTCCATTTCTGTGGCATCCTTTTTATTTTCCATGATCTATCACAACAATCATATTCAATGGTCTCTGAAGTTTAATTGGATTGACTTTTTTTTAGTTTTGATTTTCATGGTGAAACATAGATTTTTCTGATTGGCAAAAACAAGAGAAATGAGCAGGAAATGTACAAGTCAAAGTTCTTCACTTTTATCATTATCCTCACAAATTAAATGAATATGAGACATTATCCTATTTATGCTGCCCAAATCAAACATTGTTAAATATGTATTCATCTCTTCTTTTCCTACTTAATGAAAACCAGGATACTTTTGATTCTTTATTATACAGAAAATGAATTTGATTTATTGAATTAGGCAATCCTATTTAAAAATCTTTAGAAACAAAGATACTGTTCAACTTATTCTTGAGGCTCTTTCATATATACATTATCAAGTGACAAAAATAGAAAAGCAGAAGAATTAAAATGAAAAGAACGATTGACTTTAGAGGTGATTTGATTAACAGTTGTTAGTCCTTAGATGGGGGGATTACTGGTCATAGTTTCTACTACCAATTCTCTCTGTTTCTAGGTTCAACATACATGCTAAATCTTCTACCTAGCCATCTCCAATAAAGAAGGTTGCTCAATTTCTCTGATTTTTCAAGTTGACTATTTGGCACTACTCCAAAAAAGTCCTCTGAGGTTTCATCGTGGTGGAGGTGCCCTTGAGTATTGAAATCTATGCCTGTAGGGCATGCATTTTGACAAATCCTACCAAACTGGATAAGAACTAAATTTGGGTCCAAATTTAATTCTTATCTGTGTCTGCTGTCTAAACAATGGCACAGTCAGGTTCATTTCCAGAAAAGTTGGAGTTATAGGCACAGGTCCAACCCCAGCATCTTCAATTGAGGTTCAATGTTGAATAAGATGAGACACTAGCAAGTCACTGAACATTTAGCAAGGAGGAAGTTTCCTTTGCCCTAACGCAGTAAGGGTATTGAGCAAAGATACATTAGCTTATTTGAGTACAGCTCCTCGTCTCCACCTGCCAATGTCTCTGGTTAGTAGGTCATCAGATCTGCTTAGGATGTCATCAGAATATGATATATTGGTAGTCTCAGGTACTGACCAAGTCTGAGAGACCCTGACTACATGCAGCTGGGACCCTTTATTCCTAAAGACCAGGTAACCGAGTCAGAGAAGCTGGGGACATCAGGGAAGCTATGTCAGGAAAACATTAGTTCAATCATAGTTGATCACTCTTTGGTGAATTCTATGGCCATGGCATTCTAAGAAACATATATAAAACATAGGTCTCTCTCTCTCTCTCTCTCTCTCTCTCTCTCTCTCTCTCTCTCTCTCTCTCTCTCTCTCTCTCTCCCCAATATAATGCCATCCAATAGAAAGACTGACTGAGGAAGTAAGTATCCTTTGAGTGCTTATGGGAGGGTAAAAATGGGATAGACTAGAATTATATTATTATATATTATATATATAGAATTATTTTAAAATCTACTATTTTCTCCATCACCCAAACAGTCTAGATAACTAAAAAAAACTATGAAACACGCACCCAACTCCCTTCTATTATCTTGGAGTATATTTCTGCATTTTTGGATTCCAACTTTTAATTAGAGAGAAAGCTGAAATTATCAGGTCTGAAATATACAGATTAGGATTAGAAACCAAGAAATGAATACTCTAGAATAATACACCTGAAATAGAATTGATGGTTTCGGATACTGAAGTGTCATGATTAAGTCATGAATTGTACTCAAATAGAATGAGTTGTTTTTTAAATCCATTTTTTTATTGAGGCACCATCAATAATATTTTTTCCAATTAGAGGTAAAATAATTTTTAATTTAAAAAATTTTGAGGTCCTTCCCTCCCATCCTTCTCCCCTCCTTGAGAAGGCAAACAATTAAATATAGGTCATACACTGCAGTCATGAAAAACAATTTTCCATATTAGTCATATTGTGAAAGAAAACACTGACCAAAAGAAACTCTAAGAAAATTAAGTTTTAAAAACTATGTTTGGATTTGCAGGCTCCATTAATTCTCTGGAGATGTATAACATTTTTCATCAGAAGTTCTTATGAACTTTCTTCGAACATTATATTACTAAGAATAGGTAAATCATTCACAGATGATTTGTCATACAATATTGCTTTTACTGTGTACGATATTCTTCTGGGTCTGCCCACTTCACTTTGCATCACTTCATATAAGTCTTTCCAGGTTTTTCTGAAACTACCCTGCTCATCATTTCTTATGGTACAATACTATTCCATCACAGTCATATGCCGTAACTTTCTCAGTCATTTTCCAGTGAATGAGCATTCCTTCAATTTCCAGTTCTTTGTCACCTTAAAAAACCTGCTATAAGTATTTTTGTACAGATAGATCCTTTTCTTATCTTTTTCTTTTTTCTTTTTTGGATCTCTATGGGTTACAGAACTAGTAGTGGTATTTCTGGGTTAAAGAATAGATACAATTTTATGGCCCTTTGGATAGAGTTCCAAATTGTTCTCCAGAATGATTGGATCAGTTCACAACTCTACCAACAGTGCATTAGTATCTCAGTTGTCCCACATCCCTGCTAATATTTGTTATTTTCCTTTTCTGTCATATTAGTCAATCTGATAGGTATTAGGTGGTACTTGAGACTTCTTTTAATTTGCATTTTTGTAATCAATAGTGATTTGGAGCATTTTTTATGTGACTAGATTGCTTTGATTATTTCATCTGAAAACTACCTATTTATATCCTTTGACCATTTATCAATTGGGGAATGACTTCCATTATTAGAAATTTCACTCAATTCTTTATATATTTGAGAAATGAGGCCTTTAGCAGAAAAATTCACTGTAACCCATTTCCCTGCCTCTTCCCCCTCTTTCTAGTTTTCTGCTTTCCTTCTAATCTTGGCTGCACTGGTTTTGTCTGTACAAACCCCTTTTAATTTAATGTAGTAAAAATCATCCATTTTATAACTCATAATGCTTTCTGTCTCTTTTTTGGTCATAAATTCTTCCTTTATCCAAAGATTTGATAGGTAAACTATTACATGCTTCTCTAATTTGTTTATGGTATCACCCTTTATGTCTAAATCATGTAAATCACTCTGGAATCCTCTTCCATTTTATGGGTGAGTTGTCTCATTCACAGCAATGATTATTGTGTATCTCCTTCTCTCCTACTTTCCCTGCCCCTTGTTTATTATTCTCTTTCTTCTTTCAGTCTGTCCCTTCTCAAAAGTGTTCTGCTTCTGACTACTAACTTTCCCAATCTGCTCTCCCTTTTATCAGCAACCCCTTCTCTTATCCTTCTTCCCCCCTCCTATTTCCTTGTAGGGTAAGATAGTTTTCTATACCCAGCTGATTATGTGTGTTATTTCTTTTTTGAACCATGTAAGGGGTAAAAGTAGGATTTTGTTGACTAAATATTAAAAAGGGGTGGTCACTAAGGAATTGAATAAATATCAATTCCTAATGAAAATACCTCAAGTCAAAATTACTTTTATGGTAGTTTATTTACAAATGAGAAGAGAAAGTGAAAGTAAGAAAATCAGAGAGAGGATAAGGTAAGATAATTAACCTAACACACTAAATAATTTGCTCTGGCCCCTGGGTCAACCCAGGCATGGCTACT
Organism: Gracilinanus agilis; assembly: GCF_016433145.1. NCBI lineage: Eukaryota > Metazoa > Chordata > Mammalia > Didelphimorphia > Didelphidae > Gracilinanus > Gracilinanus agilis. The sequence goes on along the minus strand of NC_058134.1, from coordinate 258,118,766 downwards.
TAGTCCTCAGCCAGGGAAGGCTCAACCTTGGGCAGAGGGCTGAGGGCTGAGGGCTGGGGATGAATGAAGCTAAAGCTTTAGTCATGAAGCCTCTCTTGAAAGGAGAGTTCCTTCAGAGAAATCCAGGAAGGGTCAGTCTTTACACCATGTGTAGTTCTAAGGGAGAGATTTAAAAACAGTCTCACCAAGTCCAAGGTCCCAGCCAGAGCTCCTCCAGGTCCAAGAAACAAACAAGAAATGAGTTATAGGAAGCTGTCACTCTCTTTTAAAAGTGCTTCATTTTCATCACTTCCTATGCCTTCCTCTTAGTTTATGTGTCCAATCACAACAGACATTTTGCTTAGGACTGCCCAAGGGGCAGTCAGTCAATTCTGATCTGTCACCCACTCTTGCACATTTGGGTTACAGACTTCCCCTTCTTGAAAATTAAGTGGGGTTGTTTATACTTTTAGTGATTTGATCTAAAAATGGGCAGGGTAGATTTAATCTCATTATCACAACCAATTCTGATAAAAATGAAGTTCAAGCATTGTCTGCTACCTCTCCATCTTCACTTCCTCTCTAAAAGTTCTTTTGGGCCTCTTTTGTGTGAGATAACTTACCCCATTCTTACCCTGTCCCCCTTTCCCCGGTGTATCTTTCTTACTCACCCCATAATTTTATTTTTTGGGGGTATCATCCCATCATAGTCAACTTATATTTATATCTTCCATGTGTGCTTTAACTGCCCTAATAATGATAAAATTTTTTACACTTATCATCTTCCTATGTAGGAAGGTAAATAATTTAACTTTATTCAATCCCTTATGATTTCTCTTTTCTGTTTCCTTAAGTCTTATATTTGAAAGTCAAATTTTCTATTCAGCTTTGGTCTTTTCATCAGGAATTCTTGGAAGTCCTTAATTTTCTTAAATATCCATTCCCTTCCCCTTGAAGAATTATACTCACTTTTGCTGGATAGATGATCCTTAGTCATAATCCTATCTTCTTTACTCTTATGAATATCATACTCTAAGCCCTCTAATCCTTTAATGTAGAAGCTGCTAAACCTTGTGTTTTTCTAACTGAGGCTTAATTGATACTTAGATTGATTCTTTATAGCTGATTGTAGTATTTTCTCCTTGACCTGGGAGCTCTGGAATTTGTCTATAATAACCCTGAGAGTTTCCATTTTGGGAAAATAGTCCTGGGAGTTTCCATTTTGGGAATCTTTTACAGGAAGTGATTGGTGGATCAATTTCTCTTTTACTCTCTGGTCTAAGGTATCAGGGCAATTTTCCTTGATAATTTTTTGAAAGAGGCTGCTAGGCTCTTTTTTTGGAACATGGCTTTCATGTAGTCTAACAATTCTTAAATTATCTCTCCTTGATCTATTTTCCAAGTAAGTTATTTTTTTCCAAAAAGATATTTAAAATTGTCATATTTATTTCTTTTGTTTTATTGTTTCTTGATGTCTTATGGAGTCATTAGCTTCCACTTGCCAAATTCTAATTTTCAGCAAGCTTTGTACCTCTTTTTCTACTTGGTCAAGTCTGTTTTTTAAGGAGTTCTTTTCTTCAGCCAATTTTAAAGGAATTCTCTTCAGTTGATTTTTACACTTTTTTTTATTCATTTGGTCTATTCTGTTTTTTTTAACATGTTCTTTTCTTCAGTATATTTTTATGCCTCCTCTATCAAGATGTTGACTATTGTTCATGATTTTCTTGCATTTCTCTCATTTATTTTCCATATTTTACCTTTTGCTCTCTTATTCTATCTTTAAAATAATTTTGAACCTCTTCTAGGGACTCTTTTTTGTGCCAACGACCAATTAACATTTTTCTCTGAGACTTTGCATGTAACTGTTTTGACATTGCTGCCTTCTTCTGAATTTCTGAGTATGGAAGTATCCTCCATAGGAATTTTCTATGGCTACAATATTTTGTTTTTTTTCCCTCATATTTCTTAATTTTAACTTTATGTTAAAGTTGGGCTCTGCTTCCAGGGTGGAGGAGGCACTGTCCCAAACTTTATATATTTCATGCTGCTGTTTTCAGAGCTAATTCTGGTTGTCCATAAGTTTTTAGTTCTTTGAAGTTGGTATGAACTAAGGAGAAGTGTGGTCACTGACTAGGCTTTTGCTCTGGCCTGTAAGTGACCACAAGCACTCTTTTCAGCCCTGAAAGTGTGTCTGGGATCCTTGTTTGTTCTAGGGTTTCTTCTCACCCTGGGATTACAACCTGGAACTATGTATGGATAATGTAACAGTTTCTTGCTTCCAGTGCAAGAAAAGGGTCATCTGTAATCTCCTTCTGACTAGTTGTCTAACCTCTTTATGGTCTGTGGACTGAGAGTTCCAGAAACCACCACCAATTCATTTGCCTCTAAGACTTGCTGCTGGCTTCCCAGTGTGTGCCCTGATCTGGTGCAGCTTGGATTGTGTATTACTCTTACCCCAGAGAGATAAACCTTTCTTGCTGAATTTCCAAGTTGTCTTGGTCAGGAAGATTTTTTCACCCCCATCCTTTTATTAGTTCTGCCAGTTCAGAATTCATTTTGAAGCATTATTTTAATGTTGTTTGTAGATAAATTTGGGAAAACTCAAGTTATTCCATGTCTTTACTTCACCATCTTGGTCCCACCCAGAATGAGTTCTTAAAGAGATTATTTTTTAAAAAAGATAATGAATGACCTTCTTCAAATATATTTATGAATAATCTATCAGTTGGCCATCTGTCTCAGATACTTTGGCTATAGTCTTGGCTAAGGGTAAAATGATAAGAAAATCTTTCAGATCTAATGTTTTACAATTTAATGAATGAATAAAAACATTTATATTCTTGGAATACAACTTCTAAAGTTCCTTCTAGCTTGAAAAATTTATGATAATAATGATAACAGTAATGATAATAATGATGACAACTCTCCATTTTGCCTGAGGTAGGAATAGGGTAAAAGGTGACAGAAGCATAATGGATAGAGAGCTGACTTTGGAGGAGAACTTGGTCCTGAGTATTACTTCTGACACATACTAATTGTATGACCATGCTGTCATATTACCATATGAGTTATATGTCATTAGTCATTTATTTCTTAATACCTCTAGGTAACTCTCTAAGATTACAAGTTGTAATTGAGTTGCCAAACTGCACCTGTAGAGAGTTTTCTGCACTGATATTTCCCTAGATTGAGTTAAAAAGTCTAGATTAAAAAAAAGATTACATATATAAACACACACATATATATAAGTAAATACGCATATCTATAGCTATGTTGCTCTCTATTTCTATCTATACATCCATGGGTAGCCATATTTTTCTTGTATTTATTTGCATGTCCACATATATACTCATAATCATGTGTATATGCACATAATATGTACATTAATGCATATACACACCAATGTATATATGTATGCTTATATCTACATATTCATAGGCAGTGAGGTTGTGCAGTGCACTGAATACTGAGCCCGAAGTTAGGAAGACTTATATTCCTTCAAATCTGGCCACAGACACTTACTAGCTGTGTGGCCCTAAGCCAGTCATTTAGCTCTGCCTCAGTTTTCTCATCTGTAAAATGATTTGGAGAAAGAAATGGCAAAACCATTCCAATATTTTTGTTAAGAAAACCACAAAATGGGATTATGAAGAGTCAGACATAACTTAAACTAGTGAACAACAAAACAGGATAAAGAGTTTTGACCTGATCATATCAGCATTGTTGAGTCTTTAAGAGGTTCCTAAATATGAGAATAACATAAATGTGTATTCAATATCCCAATGGCTAGTGCTGTGGACCTTGAGGAACTCTCAGTTCTTCCTTCACATAAGAATGCTGAACAACCATTTGTCATTTCTTTAATTGGGAATGGAAACCACTGAACTGAAACTACTCAACAATAGCAGCAAAATATATTTCCATGGGAAGCCAGGTTTTTCCTGTGTTTAGAGAATTTGTTCATTGGAAGCAATTGTTTTCTCGTAGCAAATTTGAGCAATGGGAAAGTTGATTAATGTTCTCTTTGACTTCCTGAAACGACAGAGTTTAGCCTTGATAGGTATGGGTCATTAGCATGCACAGAGAATGGGTCAGCTATGCTGGTACATCTAGATACCCTGGTCTCCATGCTCAGCATGTGCCTCAGTTATAGCCTTTTTTCACTAGACAGCATCAGTGATCTAGAAGGACTCTCCTTCCCAAAGACATTGCTCATCTAGCAAAGCCCTTGGCATTTCTACTGCTGTAGTAGAGATAGTGGAGTTTTTCCTTGTTTTACCTAATTCTGCAGAAAACGTCCATAGGGTTCACTAGGTAGAGGAGGGAGACCTTGAAAGGCATGCATATGGCAGCATATCAGTGAGATCCTTGGAAGCTTTTGTCCACTTGCTGCTCTCTCTGTGGAAAGCTATAATTTGCTGTTCTGTCATCTGGGGAAAGGACTACAAAATGTACCTGGGGACAAGAAGCAGGAAAGATGCCCCTAAATCACTTTTAAAGAGAAATTCAGCTCAGGGATGAAGTCAAGGGCATAGGAAGACAATAGTGTTGTGGCTTACTCATTTAAATAATTATGCTTGATACCTAGAATGAGAAGGTTTTTTTTTTAACTTGCTGAAGGAACATCAGTGCTATGAATACTCTTCAATTTTTTCATCCTTGGAAACTGGTCCAGTGCCCCATCTTAATTATGGGTTTGCCCTTGTCCCATGGTTAGCAAATCCCAACATCCAGCTCTCCTGATTTTTGTAATTCATAATATTTACCTCCCTAGGAAAAAGTCCCTTTCCCCTATTCTCTAACTTTATTTTCTCAGTCATTTCATTTTATTCAGACCCTATCCTCTTCTGCCTACCTTTACCTTTGTGCTTCAGAAATTCAATGTTCTATTGTCAGCATACTTTCTTATATTTTCCACTTCTTCCCATTATAAGCCCATTTTCTGGCACAAATTAAAACCTGGCATTCCTTGAAGATATGGCAAACCTTGACAATATTTCTAATACTGCTCACTCCTTTTTTCCAAACTGTACTGCTATGTGGTATTCTTCTCTTCTTTTTAGGTCTTCTTTATTCATTTTATTTAAAAAAATTTAAACCTTCACCTTCTGTCTTAGAACCAATACTGTGTGTTGGTTCTAAGGCAGAAGAGTGGTAAGGGTAGGCAATAGGGGTTAGGTGACTTGGCCAGGGTCACACAGCTAGGAAGTGTCTGAAGTCATATTTGAACCTAGGACCTCCTGTCTCTAGGCCTGGCTCTCAATCCATTGAGCTACCCAGCTGCACCCAATTCTTTTTTTTTTTTTTTTTAAAGATTTGAAGCTTTATTATGAACTTAAGTATTTAATTGTTATGTTTAAGATGAAAGAATAAGTTCAAAGAGTTAAGGACCATTATTAAAATTCCATTCACAATGCCTCCTTTCCTTGATTTATTTACATTGGTAACAGCTAGGAGAATGGGGCTTTATGTCAAATTCTAAATTCTCTGATTAATCTTAGCTAGTCTTTAAGAATTCTTTGAAGGTGTATGAAGGCAACAGGGTACTCCAAGTAGAATGACAGAGAATTTTAGCTCTTCACTGAACCCTTTGCAAGAGTTATAATAATGGGTCCCAGAAACAGTATTTTATATATATATAGAGGTTGAAGTTAAGCACTAAGACCTTTGGGAAATCTTGTATGTTAACTATCACTATCTGTACATAAAAAAGTAAGTAAATGTAGGTAAGCTCTTAGAACAACCTCTGAAATATGCTTGAATTATACTTCCATCTTCTCTAGGTGACTCAGTGGATAGAGTACCAGACCTGAAGCTGGCAAAACCTGAGTTCTAGCCTCAAGCACTTCCTAGTTGTGTGACCTGGGACAAGTCAGTTAACTTTTACCCACCTCTGTTTTCTCAGATGGGAAATGGAAATAATAATGCACCTATGTCCCAAGAATGTTGTGAGGATCAACTGTGATTATATTTGTAAAGCACTTAGCACAGTGCCAGCCACATACTAGGCACTTGATAAACGCTGATTTCCTTCCTTCTTTATGAATAAATGAATGAATGAGAAAAACCATTCATTCATTGCTCATTAGGTACCAAACACCACGAAGGGCTTTATTGAAGGCCTCCATTTCTATCTATACTAGAAATTTCATATTAAATATTTAGTAGTTTCCTAATAGCTATAGGATAAAGTACAAATGCTACAGCCTGGCATTTGAAGACCTGTACAATCTGGCTCCCAGCCACCTTTCCATTCTCATTTTACATTTTTCTCATTAAGCATACTATTGTCTAGACAATCTGACCAACAGTCATGCTCTTCTTCATTTCCAGCTCTTAGGAGCTCTGTCTTATTCCAAGGTTTAGTTCAAATTCTTTATCTCTTCTGATATTATTTTACATTTACTTATTTGGATTTATACATGTGTCACTGTCCATATCTTGGTGGTAAAATGGACAGATATCCTCTAAGATTTCCAAGACCACCGAGACTGGTCTTTTTCTAGTCACTTTTCTAGTCTCCAAGAGGGGTACAGAACTATGTTTATTGATTTGTCAACCTTCAAATATTTCTGGTAGGGGGGCAGTAGATTCAGAAATCTCTTAATTGCTCTTCAGAGGAAAAAGTAGACTTTTGCTTACACTCATCAACTCACCAACTTAACCCTTTGCCACCAAATAATGATTACACAAGTGATCATTACAAATAGTGAATGAGGGGAGGTGGGAGGAAATTCGTTCAAGCAAAACAGCAAATAAAAATCAGGGAATTTCTACAAGTTAGAATCTAGGTAAGAATATATAAGATTAAATGTTTCTTTCAATTAAATAAGACTTCAGAATCAGGAGAGAATTATTTCACCCTTATTAACAGTCTCCAGTTTTTCAAGCCCTGGAAGTCAAGGAACATGATGGAACTATTTTTGTCTGTAGCTCCAAGGGTTCCAGTGTACCATTAAAAGTCTCTTTTGACTACATTCCTGAAAATCCTCTCTCCATGGGTCCACAACCAAATGAAATAAAACCTTTCCTGTAGCATTGCCCACAGAATTCATAACCAATCAGTAATTATGCCTTCCTCCAGGTTCAAAGAATGCAGCTCAGGGTTCTCCCTTTGGGTATGCATTATTTACTTACATATAGAATTTAAACTCTTGGAGGGCATTGTTTTCTTTTGTATTTTTGAGTCCTTTGCATTCTAGTAGAGTAGTTGGTACATAATAGGTGCATTTAAAATGTGTTGAATTAAATTAGTAGGCCTTAGACTTAGAGCTGTGGAGGATATATGTAATTGGGAAAACTTTACAGCAGCTCTCTTGGCCAAAGATCTGCTGAACATGTTTTTCCCCAAAATGTTTTTACATCACCTTTATTTCCAAATAATTTTTCCTCTTCCCTTGTTAAAAAAATCATCATCTCTAACAAAAGATTAGAAAGACAGAAAAAGCACTTTAGCAAGATTAAGGGTGAGAGGTACATTTTTTCTGCAAAAGAGGGAGAGAGGTGCTTTTTCTCATTTATCTCTTTCTGAGAACCAAGTTCTTGATCATTATAATTACAAATGTTCTTTTTCATTGTTGTTTTTACTATTTCCATGTCCACTGTTATAATCATTGTGAATATTGTTCAAAATGTTCTTGAATATTGATTTCCTTCCTTTGTGTACTCAAAGAAACTTTTGCAGAACCTTATTAAAGAATTTTGTACTAATGGGGTCCCAGAAATAATTAGGAAGCTTGTGTAATTTTAGGTGGAAGTAAGCATATTCATAAAAATGTAAATATAAAAGAGGACTCTATAACCCAGAGCCCTGCATCCCCAAATACATAAATGCCCCAGTATGGCAAGACTCTGACTTAAAAATAAGTCTTTTTTACTTAAGGAAATCAGGAGAAAAGCCCCTTAAATCTGATTCCAGTTTGCCTCTATTAAATAAAGGGGAGTGTGGTAGGGGAATTCTACAAAAATAGAAAGTCATGGCCATACATTATCAGACTTTTTTTTGCATTATTTTTAAACATTTATTAATATTCATTTTTTAGTAAAGTTAACATGGTTACATGATTCATGCTCTACTTTCCCCTTCACCCCTCGCCCTCCCCCCACCCCTGGCCAATGAGCATTTCCCCTGGTTTTAACATGTGTCACTGATCAAGACCTATTTCCACATTGTTGATCATTGCATTGGTGTGGTAGTTTCGAATCAAAATCCCCAATTATGTCTGCCTCAACCCATGTGTTCAAGCAGTTGCTTTTCTTCTGTGTTTCCACTCCTGCTGTTCTTCCTCTGAATGTGAGTAGTGTTCTTTTCCATAAATCCCTCAGAATTGTCCTGGATCATTGTATTGCTGCCAGTACAGAAGTCCATTACATTCTATTTTACCATAGTATATCAGTCTCTGTGTACAGTGTAATTTTCTCTAACTCTTGCTTAGTTTTAAAATCTTTCCTTTCCCACAGATCTGACAAGTATACTATTTTGTGTTCACTTAATTTATTTATAGTTTCCCTCTTTATATTCAAGTCTTCACCCATTCTGAATTTATCTTGGTGTAGGGTGTGAGGTGTTGATCTAAACCTAATCTCTCCCATATTGTTTTCCAAATTTCCCAGCAGTTTTTGTCAAATAGTGGATTCATGTCCCAAAAGTTGGGCTCTTTGGGTTTATCATACACTGTCTTGCTGATGTCACTTACCCCAAGTCTATTCCACTGATCCTCCCTTCTGTCTCTTAGCCAGTGCCATATTGTTTTGATGACTGCTGCTTTAGAGTACAGTTTAATATGTGGTACTGCTAGGCCCCCTTCCTTCACATTTTTTTTTCATTATTTCCCTTGATATTCTTGATCTTTTGTTACTCCAAATGAACTTTGTTATAGTTTTTCCTAATTCAATAAAAAAGTTTTTTGGTAGTTTGATAGGTATGGCGCTAAATAGGTAAATTAATTTGGGTAGAATGTTCATTTTTATTATGTTAGCTCGACCTACCCATGAGCAATCAATGGCTTTCCAATTGTTTAGATCTAGTTTTATTTGTTTGGAAAATGTTTTGTAGTTGTTTTCATATAATTGCTGTGTTTGTTTTGGTAGATAGATTCCTAAGTATTTTATATTGTCTAGGGTTATTTTAAATGGTGTTTCTCTTTGTACCTCTTGCTGCTCTAATGTGTTGGAAATATATGGAAATGCTGATGATTTATGTGCATTTATTTTGTACCCTGCAACTTTGCTAAAGTTGTTGATTATTTCCACAAGCTTCTTAGTTGATTCTCTAGGATTTTTTTAAGTAGACCATCATATCATCTGCAAAGAGTGATAGCTTAGTCTCCTCATTGCCTATTTTGATACTTTCAATTTCTTTTTCTTCTCTAATTGCTACTGCTAGTGTTTCTATGTTGAATAATAGAGGTGATAATGGGCATCCTTGTTTCACTCCTGATCTTATTGGGAAGACTTCTAATTTATCTCCATTGCATATGATGCTTGTTGATGGTTTTAGGTATATACTGTTTATTATTTTTAGGAAAGGTCCTTCTATTCCTATACTTTCCAGGGTTTTCAATAGGAATGAGTGCTGTATTTTGTTAAAGGCCTTTTCAGCATCTATTGAAATAATCATGTGATTTTTGTTTCTTAGATTGTTGATATGGTCAATTATGTAGATGGTTTTCCTAATGTTGAACCATCCTTGCATTCTTTGTATAAATCCCACCTGATCATGGTGGATGATCCTCTTGATTACTTGCTGGAGTCTCTTTGCTAGTATTCTATTTAAGATTTTTGCATCTATGTTCATTAGGGAGATTGGTCTGTAGTTTTCTTTCTCTGTTTTTGGTCTCCCTGGCTTTGGAATCAGTACCATATTTGTGTCATAAAAGGAATTTGGTAGGACTCCTCCTTTGCTTATTATATCAAATAATTTGTATAGTACTGGGATTACTTGCTCTTTGAATGTCTGATAGAATTCACTTGTGAATCCATCAGGCCTGGCGATTTTTTTTTAGGGAGTTCTTTGATGGCTTGTTCAATTTCTTTTTTCTGATATGGGATTATTTAGATATTCTATTTCTTCTGCTATTAATCTAGGCAATTTATATTTTTGTAAATATTCATCCATATCTCCTAGATTGCTATATTTATTGCCATATAATTGGGCAAAATAGTTTTTAATGATTGCCTTAATTTCCCCTTCATTAGAGGTGAGGTCTCCCTTTTCATCTTTGATACTGTCAATTTGGTTTTCTTCTTTCCTTTTTTTATTAGATTGACCAGTATTTTGTCTATTTTATCTGTTTTTTCAAAATAGCAGCTTCTAGTCATTTATTAAATTAATAGTCGTTTTACTTTTGATTTTATTAATTTCTCCCTTGATTTTTAGTATTTCTAATTTCGTTTTCATCTGGGGATTTTTTTTTTTTTTTTTTTCTAATTTTTTGAGTTGCATGCCCAATTCATTAATCTCTGCCCTCCCTAATTTGTTAATATATGCACTCAAGGATATAAATTTTCCCCTGAGTACTGCCTTGGCTGCATCCCACAGAGTTTGGTAGGATGTCTCATCATTGTCATTCTCTTCAATGAAATTGTTGATTGTTTCTATGATTTCTTCTTTGACTAACTGGTTTTGGAGAATTATATTATTTAATTTCTAATTAGTTTTTGATTTGCCTGTCCATGTGCCCTTACTGATTATTATTTTTATTGCATTATGATCTGAGAAGGTTACATTTATTATTTCTGCTTTTTTTGCATTTGTTTACAATATTTCTATGCCCTATTACATGGTCAATCTTTGTGAATGTACCATGTGCAGCTGAAAAGAAGGTGTAATCCTTTTTGTCCCTATTTATTTTTCTCCAGATATCTATTAAATCTAATTTTTCTAGGACTTCATTCATCTCTCTTACCTCTTTCTTATTTATTTTTTGGTTTGATTTATGTAGATCCTAAAGAGGAATATTTAGATCTCCCACTAGTATGGTTTTACTATCTATTTACTTCTTGAGCTCTGCTAGTTTCTCCTTTATGAATTTGGATGCTATGCCACTTGGTGCATACATTTTGAGCAATGTTATTTCCTCATTGTCTATACTGCCTTTAATCAGGATGTAATGACCTTTCTTGTCTTTTTTTAATCATATCTATTTTTACTTTGGCTTTGTCAGAAATCATAATTGCCACTCCTGCCTTCTTTTTCTCATTTGATGCCCAAAAGATTTTGCTCAAGCCCTTGACCTTAAACTTGTGTATGTCCACCCGCCTCATATGTGTTTCTTGTAGACAACATATGGTAGGATTTTGTTTTCTAATCCACTATGCTATTTGCTTCCGTTTTATGAGTGAGTTCATCCCATTCACATTCAGAGTTATAATTATCAATTGGGTATTCGTCAACATTTTGGTATCCTCTCCTAGTTCTACCCCTTCTTCTTAAACTATTTCCTTTTGAACCAGTGGTTTGCTTTAAGCCAGTAACCCTTGTCCCCTCCCTTGATTAACTTCTCTTTCTACCACCTCCCATAATATTCCCCTCTTTTTATTTTTAAGGCCTAATGAATTCCCTCCCCCTTCTTCTCCCCTCCCTTTTTTGACCTCCCCATTCCCCTGCTCTCCTTGGTTTATCCCTTCTGACTTTCTCAGTAGGGTTAGATAGAGTTTTATATCCCAATGGATAATATAGCTACTCTTCCCTCTCAGGGTTAATTACACTGAGAGTAAGGTTTAAATATTACCTCTTAATGCTCTCTTCCTCTCCTTCTTATAATAGTATTTATCCCTTCTCCTTCCCATGCCCTCTTCGTGTGTGATAGATTATCCTATTTTTCTCATTCATTCAAGTTTCTCTTGGTGTCCTCTACTATTCACCCTCCTCTTGCCCACCCCTCAAATCATCTTAGACCATTAGTTTTCCAACCTCTCCCTATGTATAATTTTTCTGATTACTATAATAGTGGATACTATAATAGTGAATAAAGTTCACTACAGAGAATTATACATAACATTTCTCCACATAGGAATACAAATAATTAGATCTTATTGAAGCCCTTAAAGAGTCAAATTTTAAAAATATGAGTTTTCTTTCTTTCCACTCTGTTTCTTATTTACCCTTTTATGTTTCTCTTGATTTTTGTGGTTGGATATCGAACTTTCCATTTAGTCCTGGTCTTTTCTGTGCAAATACTTGGAAATCTTCAATCTTGTTGAATGCCCAAACTTTCCCCTGGAAGTATATAGTTAATTTTGATGGGTAAGTGATCCTTGGTTGTAGACCCAGTTCTCTTGCCTTTCTGAATATCATATTCCAAGCTTTGTGATCTTTTAGTGTGGAGGCTGCCAGATCCTGTGTGATCTTGATTGGTGCTCCTTGATATTTGAATTGTCTCTTTCTGGCTTCTTGTAAGATTTTTTCGTTTACTTGGAAACTCTTGAATTTGGCTATTATATTCCTGGGGGTTGTCTTTTCAGGGTCTAGTGTAGAGGGTGATCTATGGATCCTTTCAATGTCTATATTGCCTTATTGTTGTAGAACTTCAGGGCAATTTTGCTGAATAATTTCTTTTAGTATGGAGTCCAAATTTCTATTAATTTCTGCTTTTTCCGGAAGACCAATGATTCTCAGATTGTCTCTTCTAGTCCTGTTTTCTTGATCTGTTAATTTCTCATTGAGATATTTCATGTTTCCTTCTATTTTATCAGTCTTTTGACTTTGTTTTATTTGTTCTGCTGTCTTGAGAGATCATTAGCTTCTAATTGCTCAATTCTAGCCTTTAGGGACTTGTTTTTGGTTATAATCTTTTGGTTTTCCTTTTCAATCTGGTCTTTTCTGGTCTTCAGCTGACTTGCCTCATTTTCCAATTGTGAAATTCTGCCTTTTAAACTGTTATTTTCTTGCCAGATCTCTTCCATCTTCTCATCATCTCAGATCTGAACTCTTCAATAGCTTGTGACCAGTTTTCATTATTTTGGGAAGGTTTGGATGTGATTATTTGTTTGTTCTCCTCTGCTGTTTGCTCTGCTGTCTGGACTTTCTCTGAGTAAAAGTTGTCCAGTGTTACAGATTTCTTTTTGATGATCTTTCTCTTTTGGGGTTCTTGGTTCTGGCTTGCCATTGTTAGCCCTGTGCCCTCTCAGGTTTTTCCTCACACCCAGAGTCTGTTTGTGCTCTCTGGGCTCCTGAAGAATTAGATCTCATTGTTCTCAGGGTCAAGCCTCCTGGTGGCCCCCTTGTTTGTTCCTCTGTCTGAGGCTCCTTTAAGAGTTTCAGGGCACTGTTTCCACAGTCGTGCACCCCTCTGCACTGGTTCCACACTCAAGGTCCACTCCTGTGCTCAGGATCCAAGTCTGCTCCTGCACTCAGGAACCGTGGATGCAAGAGCCTGCGCTTGAGCCTGTGCTCAGGGTCTGTGTTCAAAGTCTGTGCGTTCTTTAGCCTCTTGGGGTCTTAAGTATTGTTGCTCTTAGGAACAGGCCCTGGTGACCCTAGGTAGCTGCCAAGGACTTAATGGGTGCCCCAAGCTTGCTCTAGCTCTTGTGTGCTGGCTTTGGCATTATAGGTGGTGTGGAGTGGGGGAGGGGTTTACTCAGCTTGCGTTTTAGTGAGAGCTGTTTCACCCCCTTATAGCATGGAAATGCCCCAATTCCACGTACCTTCAATGCTGCACCCTGTTGTGGGGTCCCTTTGTTCCCCTGGATTTGTTTTTATGTCTTCTTGAGGAGTCCTGTATGTTTCGGTTAGGAGAGGTTAAGCAGCTACTTTTTACTCAGCCACCATCTTAACCAGGAAGTCTAAGGCCCAGACCTTTTTCCTAAAAACTTTCTTCCCTAAATTTGGAAAGACCATTTATGTGAAGGGAGGCTTAAAAAAAACTCTCAAAAATGGGTATGTAATTCATCAGAAAATATCATGCTGGAAGCATTACCATGCAAAAGATTTAACTTTGGTTTGAAGCATTTCATTATCAATTATTTTCCTTCTCTGAATAGCCTTTCTGGTGATATTAGTGAGATAATTTGCTCTTATTCACCACTTCATATGCTATTACTGTAAACAACTGACTAGAAAAGGGACTGAAATCTGGAAGTCTGAGTTCTAGTCTTGCCTCTTCCACAAACAAGATATTTAATCTTGAATCAGTCAATCATCTAACTCATGCCTCATTTTCCTCACGTGTAAATGAGATGGTTTCACTAAATGACCCCTAAGGCTCCTTCTCCAGTAGTTCTAAAATTCTGTGATGCTGTGATTGACACTGATTGATTTTGGCAAAGGTTATACCTTCTACTCCTTTCATCTCTGAATCATAATGAATATTTTGTCATCTCTCACTTGCTAACTTTAATGCCAGACCCAAAATGATAACTGAAGAACAGGGAGAAAAAAATGATGGCATGACATGAAGTGCAAATTCATGAAGTTGAATTTTTCACTCTGCCAAGTCCTTTCCTATGTCAGACTGATATGAGAGAAAGAATCCTAGATTTAAAGTCACAAAGCCTGGTTAACTTGGCCTCTTCTACCTGTGAGTCATTGAGCAAAGTCACTTAATTTCTCTGGATCTGTTTCCTCACTTCTAAGATCTTTTCCAGCTCTAAATTACATAATGATAAATTATAGTAATGTTACATAATATTCTTTTGTATGAGCACCAGAGCACTGAATAGATCATTGACCCAGAGCAGGTCAGCATTATTCAGTCATGGAGTTGACTGACAATAGGAACCGTCTGTGGTTCTGAATGTACTACGGCAGTGCAATGTAGAATATCTACCCCTACTAAAGATTCCAGAGACCCTGGTGCTGTTCCTGTCATACTAAGCTCAGCTAAAGGCTTTCTTTGAGACTAATCAATGAATCAATTAAATTTTTTGTACAATACAACAGATAGTTAACTTTATTTTGTGATTTTCTCGATTTTTGATCCACAGAGATCCTTACGACCAGTAGATTGGCACCCTCTTCCCACTTTTATTTTTTTTAATTTTTTGAAATCTTTAATTAATTAATTAATTTAGAACACTTCCCATGGTTATAGGATTCACATTCTTGCCCTGTCCTCCCACCCTCCTCCTATAGCTGATGCACAATTCCACTGGGTTTTACATGTGTCGTTGACCAAGACCCATTTTCATATTATTTATATTTGCACTAGGGTGATAGTCTAGATCAGTGGTTCCCAAACTTTTTTGGCCTACCACCCCCTTTCCAGAAAAAATATTATTTAGCACCCCCTGGAAATTATGAAACTATTTATTGAACTCAGAATAGAATGTAATACAAAAAAAGTATGGCCATCACTGCTTCCCAGGATCGCTGCTGCAGCCACCAGGGGGCGGTAGTGCCCACTTTGGGAGTCACTGGTCTAGAGTCTATATCTCTAGGTATCCTCATCAACCCATGTGATCAAGAAGTTGTTTTTCTTCCTTGTTTCTACTCCCACAGTTCTTCCTCTGAATATAGACAGCATTCTTTCTCATAAGTCCCTCAGAGTTGTCCTGGATCATTGCATTGCAGCTAGTAGAGAAGTCCATTACATTTGATTGTACCAGTGTATTAGTCTCTGTGTACAGTGTTCTTCTGGCTCTGCTCCTTTCACTCTGCATCAATTCCTGGTTCACACTGAATTCCTCCAGTTCTTTATTCCTTTGAGCAGAATAGTATTCCATCACCAACAGATACCACAATTTGTTCAGCCATTCCCCAATTGAAGGACATGCCCTCATTTTCCAATTTTTTGCCACCACAAAGAGTGCAGCTATAAATATTTTTATACAAGAAACTAGTTAATTTAGATCTCTGTAGTGAAATTGAATACATGATAGAACTGTCTCCTAAGGACTCTCCAGCTAGATAATCTTTTTTAGAGTGTGAGTGAGTGTGTAACCTTCATAGGTCAAGATCCTAGACATCAGGTCATACCTGGGAGTAGGATCCAAACCACCTAAACCTTACACCAGTGTTTTCTTGCAAAGAACTCAAAGCCCTTCTTCTATATTACTGGATTGTAGTGCTGAAATAGGATTATTTACATATGGATGGCCCTAATTACTTTTTGGTCCAGTCCAAATACAAATGATAAAGTGTCCTTTAAAAAATAGTATGAAGATCATACTAAATGGCAATTACTGATTATAAGATAGTGATAAACTATAGATGCTGAGTTTCTTGAACACTATTAAAATCATTAGACCATCCTTCCTTCCTAAGAGATAGGAGTAAAAGGATCTTTTATGAGGTAAAGTATTGATGCTTGAGGTATGTCATTAATCACAGCATGAGAAAGTATACTTTCCTAGCAAATGTCCTTTTGTGTCCTTGTCAGAGATAATTCACAGGACTGAATGGACCATACTAATCTGGAAAAATATGGAATTTCTATAGATTGCATAACAAAATATCATGATATAAATTGAGATAAAGAAGGATCTGTTCCCTCCATGAATATTCTTAGATGCCCTTAAATGGGGATGAGGGATTCTAAAGAGACTATTTGAATGCACATATAACAACATAATAACAGGTTCTGAAATTACAATTACAAAGAAGACAGAACAAGCATGTACTAAAAGATAAAAATTCATTTTCCTTTTCATGGAAACCTGCAAGTATGGAAGAAACTTCTGACATGTTTCTACAAAACCTTGGCTCTGTGAATCTGATGAATGAGCAGGAGTAGCCTGTCAAATAAGACAATGACTTTCAGATGTATAAAGCGATGTTAATTTATGCACATTCACATACTGAACCAAACACAGTCACTGGAAAAGGGTAAGCAGTCATCACAGCAGTAATGGAGCTAGGTCTCTCAGCAATGACATGTAATAACATTTGTTAGTGTCTGTAATCTTTTTCAAATTTACACAGGCTTTTCAAAAGATCAACTCCAAATGCTGGGAAACTCATTGATAGAAGTGAAGGGATTTTTATACTGAGTCTCAGTATCATGGCAAGTCACACAACTTCTAGTATATGTCTATTTACTTTTTAAAAACTCTTTTCTTCTGTCTTAATATCAGTTCTAAGACAGAAGAGCAGCAAGGACTAGGGCAATGAGGGTTAAGTGACTTGCCCAAGATCACACAGCTAGGAAGTGTCTGAGATGAAATTTTAACCCAGGTCCTCTTGACTCTAGAGCTGGCACTCTATCCACTGTGCTACCTAGTTACCCCATGTGTATTTTACTTTTAAGTATTAGTCAGCTACCTATTTCTTAAAAGTTGTACAACTTTTCCTGGGTATTGTTCCTCATAGAAATATTTTGAAATTTCTTTTTGGTCCAATAATTTATCTTGAATCTGTCCTTCCCTTTGCATCTCCACTGCTACTATCTTTGTTCAGGTCCTTATTACTGAATGAACTATAGCAATAATATCCCAATTAATATTCATATCTTCATCCTTCTCAATATACAGATAGCATATTAATTTCATGTGTAGCACTGATCATCCCATCTGTTGCTCCCAAATTATAAATGGTTCTGCAGGGAGGATTAGTAAATTCCTTAGAGTGACATTCAGGGAATCAGTGATCTGACTCCAATCTACCTTTCCAAGCTCATTTCCATTATGCATATTTTGTTCTTGATGTTCAGTGGATTCAGTTGTGTCTGACTCTTGGTGATCTTGGCAGAGGTACTGGAGTTGTTGGCAATTTCCTTATCCAGTTTGTTTTGTCAATGAGGAAATTGAGGCAGACCCGGTTAAGTGATTTGCCCAGGGTCACACAGTATTAAGTGTCTGAAGCTGGATGTGAACTCAGGTCTTCCTGACTCCAGGCTGCCACTATACCACCTAGATGCATATATTTTTGGTGCCAGCTAAAATGAATTACTTTGATGTGTTCCCAGTCTTTGCACGTCTACATTTCCTCCTTTGTTTGTTAAAATGCTCTTCCAACCTCTCACCTCCTATAAAAACCCTACTATAGAAACCCATCAGATTTCTCAGTTACTATCTCCTTGTAAACATTTCCCTGATGGCTAGATAAGGAATTTTCCTCTGACTTCCTCTAGTCCTTTGTTTACTGTCTCTCCCTTTTACATCATTTCCCATTTTATAGTTACTTATTAACATATCCTCTCCTACTAAAACATAACCTCCTGGAAGGCAGGGAGTATATTGTCCACTTTTGTATCCCCAACAAAAAGAACGAACATTCATTAAGTGTCAGTTATGTGCCATCCACCTTTTTAAACATCAAATCATATTTTTAAAACATATTTTTAAAAATAATTTATTCCAGGCATTGAGGATATAATGATAACAATCCCTTTTGACAAACAAACAAACAAACAAATAAATAAATAAATGAAGCTTACATTCTAATGAGAAGTAGAGTGTTTGGAAAAGTCGAGGGGAGATACTACATTAGTGATACTGACATTATTCTTATAGAGTGGTGTTATCCTATATTCATTATCCATTAACACCTTCTTTGCTTCTACCTTTCCATTTAAAAAGCCAAGTTGATTGTGGAATTTCCTATGTATCTACAGCTAGTTTTCATCACTAGGTGGTGCTGCTAGATACCAACCTGATCCTGCTCAGTAAAAAGGATATTGCCCTGGGGAGCTCCACGATCTTGCACTAGTGAAAGTGCTCAGTGCTTCTTAGAAAGTGGATAGCATTCTCTACCCAGCTCACTATTCTCTGGGTGTCCAAGACAACTTCTTAACCAGGAGGGGCATGGCTTAGGGTTTGTCCAATCAGATGAAGTTTTCAAGCTCCAAAGATGACAAACTTTGCCTCTTCTCTCCTAAATCCACTATATTTCTCTGAATCTTAAACAGATGACATTGACACAATGGATTCAGTGTTTTACAGAAACAGAAAAAAAGAGGCTTAGAGTCCACACACAATATTTTACTTTTGGCACTGAATCAATAAAAAAATTAATAAAACATATGCCTTGTGGTTTCATGCCCATAGGCTATCCAAGACCTAATACAGTGTTCAGTTTTCTTAGATCCCATAGCCACTCTTCCTTAAAGCAGTCAAATGAGTAGAAAAATACTACAGATTTTCCTATTTTTTTTCAATTCACATATACATTAGGTCCAGTTTTTAGAAGAAGGCTAAGGAACTTGGAACCTAGGACTTCTTAAAACACAGATCATGGACTAGAATTTATTGCAAATCAAGACTCTCAAGGATCAGGACCTTTCTCTGTTCAGTCCCATTTTTCTAGAAAAGACTTTTGTTCACTTTAGTTAGCTTCTTGTGGAGTATAAGGTAGTGGATTCAGTGTCTGTCCCCAGCAATGTGGACTCTTTGCCATTAAAAAATTAGGCATTTGGAAGGTAAGGGTTTTAAAAAACAAACAAACAAAATAGGCATCCCTCTCTTCTCTTGAGAACTGTAGTTTACAGTACTTCTCTCTTTTTGCCTTATGACTCTTCCAGTTACATGCTTCCTCAACCCCTTCATGCAATGGAAGAAGGGCAAACATAACAAGAGGAGCATCATATACTTCTTTAGACAGTTCTCTCATTTTTTACTCACTGGCAATCTAGTTATACTGGCCTGGTCCTTGCTTTGCCCACACAATGATCTATCTCTTCTCTCCCTGCCTTTTCATTGCCTGTTCTCTATCTTTGGAATGAACTTCTTCCACCTCCCAGAGTATTGATTTCCATTAAGATTTAGCAAAAATGGTACCTTCATGAAACATTTTCCTATCAATGTCTCTCAGATCTACCTTGTATTCATCTAACATTTCTTTTGTATATATATTTATAGATGTCCATGTGGATTTCCCCTTTAGAATGTAAACTCCCTGAGGACCAGGACTGTTTCACTTTTGTCCATGTATCCCTAACACTTAGCATAATGCCTGATGTATATTATTTAATAAATGCTGAATTGTTTGATTAAATTGTTCTTTGTGTTTTTAGAATATCATTCTTGAAAACTTCTCATCCACCGATGAACTGACTTTCTGAGTACAATTTTTGGCGTTGAGACTCTAACTCTTCTGTGAATCTTTTAAAATCTACTCTCAGAATTAGGATGCATATCACAGTGTACCTGATGTTCACAAATTCTGTGGTATAGTGATTACTTTGTCTTAAGAGGACCATCATTTTTACTTTAGCAACCACTTCTTCTTTGCTTGTCAGAATCACAACCTGAATAGTATCCCTTTATAATTTTATATGCCTTCTGAAGAATGAAATTATCATTAAAACAAGTCAAGAACTAACCAGCTTACTGTTTTTTTCACTACTGCCAGCAAATATTGTGTTTGAAATCCACATTACTATTTCATTTTTCCTCTATGAAAGGATTATAATCTGTTTCCTAAATTATTCATATGCTTCCTTCTGCCCACACAGCTCGTAAAGTATTTCAAAATAATATTACATCTTCCTCCTCCTCTTTTGATCACCCAGGGATACTCCATGAGTCTCATCATCAGGTTCCTGTATTATCTCATGTTAGTATTTTTTAGTTCACAAGATTACTCTACCATCCCTTTAATTCTGTTCTTTTAAAATAAGATATTGTATTCTATAATCATGTTTCAATTCTTAGTTGCAATCCTTACACATTTCAGTGATACCTATGAGATAAAAATTTCCTTCTTGAATTAGGTTCTCTAGTTCCTAACCATTAGGGTCATCTTTAAGAAGAATGAGTTGTCTTGTGGGAATGAATGGTTTCCTTCCATAAAAGGTCTTTAAGCATTAGGTGGATGGGTATGTTGTAGGGGTGACTTCTTTGGGTATATGGTCTGGACTACAAAGCCACTGAATTTCCTTCTAACTCTAAATTTTGTGACTTACATTGTTTATTACTTAATTACTTTACTTAATTTACACTTAATTACATTACTTTATGCATTTGTGTCTTGATATCTATGGGTTTTTTTGGTCATTATATTCTACAAATTACTGGATTCCTTAATTGATGATAACCTTTTTTTCCACATTCATCTGCTTCTCTTTGTAGTGTGGGCATTGGCAAGTCTCAGCTGGGTAACTTTATTCTTCTATTTCCATTTTCAGGTTAAAGTCCTCTTGATCAGATCATGATACGCTAGGCAAACACACTCACACAGTCATTAATTGTCATTAGGCATAGTACACCCTTAGCAGAAAGCCCATAATTCTATTTTAAGTCATGGTTAAAAAATCCAAACAATCTTCCTCAGATGCCATTTTTTTCACTCAACCGTTCATTTCCCAAATATGTCTTTTTCTTCTGAATTCATTATCAGCAGCTATGTTGAAAATATCAAGGGCACTATGTGTCACTGACTTCTTTGTCTTTTTTTGCCATCACTTCATAATCCACAGCAATGTTTTCTACATTCCCTCTAGTGATATAATTTGTCCTGACAGAAACGTCCAAGAATGGGTCATGGATGAAGAAGTCTGGGGGAAGCTCTCTGTCATATCTCAGATATACACCTTGAGAAGATTGTAAACTTCTAATACTTATGTTTAAGTTAACAAGTAGCTTCTCGTGTACCACTTTCTAAACTGGCATTCACCAAAACCATTGCATGACCATTCTTTCTCCAATCATTACTAGATAAGCTGTCTCCTGAAAGCACTTGTGTTCCCATTTCTTCTTTCTTTGGAATACAATCATCTATTTTTCCTCCTCTCTCTACAGGAAGATACACAAAGCTTTTACTTAGTTCCCTATATGCAGAGATATTTTCTCCACAATAATACACTTTTCTACACATAAGCATCTTGACACAAGTCATTTCCCATCCCTTTGGTCTTTTTTCTTCTTTCTCTAAAGCATTTCCATATTTTCCCCCTAGAGATGTTTCCTTCTCTAGCATAGCTTAGAAAACCAAAAGGCATTCCTTTTATCCTGTAAGTAAAAGACTGACTTGCCCATTGCATTTGTAATATAATACTGGCAAAAGAACTTAATATTTTATATAGGTCTCTGAAAAATTCTCTTTGTGTTCCATATTTCCTGCAAGTGAGATCTCCAGTCCTTTGCCATTCTTGTTGATGGATCTCGTGGTTCTCTTGTGAATCGCTATAGCTAACTGCTTGTTTACCTTGCCATTTTGCCTTTGGGATGAGCTGAAAAAGGCATACTGTGTTAACTGACTTTTAGCTTCATTGTGGTGACCACTAATATTGGTTATACTTCTCATGAAATAGTGATAATCAGAATCTATGCCCTTTGATGACCTATCTTTTTTTAGTGCCAGTAGCATAATGAAATATATATTATTGGCCTGGAGAAATGTGGACATTTGTCCTGTTTGATTATGCATACTTTTTAAAAAGGATTTTTTTCTTTTTAATTGGAAGGTAAATGTGAGGGAAAGAAAATTAATGCTTCTTAATTGAACAATAAAATAAAATGTGAAAATGGCTTGTTTAAATAGGTTGCATTAGACACGTAATTAAAAATAGTTGCTTATAATTTAATGTTAATTTTGACCTTTGTTCTAATACATAGATAGTCTACAAACTCCTTAAAATAGGGTGGCATTGTTTCATTTTGATCTGTGTCTTTCTAATCTGACACAGTGCTAGAACATAGTATATACTTAATAAACTCTTTATTTTTTAATTTTTTCAAACCTTTACCTTCAGTCTTAATATCAATTCTAATATAGAAGAGTGGAAAGGACTAGGAAATTTGGAGTAAGGAATTTACCTGGTGTCACACAGTTAAGAAGTGTCTGAGACCGTATTTGAGCTCAGGTCTGCTTGACTCTAAGCATGGCATTCCATCCACTGTGCTACTACTACCTGCCCATATTTACTAAATTCTTGCTGATTGATTATGGCAGTCAGTTTTATTTTTGTGTCATGTTTTTTAGTGATCACTCTATCTGTTATACTTTATCTTCTTGAAGAAAGTATCCTGAAATAGTTTTTGCATTTCAATGCTCTTTTTCATTCATTATTCCTGAATTCTATTTTCACCATATTTTGAGCTATCCTCTCTTGTGACTCTGTTTCAGTGAAGATACCAAAAGGATATATTGATTTAGCACAGAAGTTCTTGTCATATATTTCAGATTTACCTTGCTTCTTTATTCTCTGCAATGAATGCTAGGGCACAACCTCTAATTGTATTCATGTTGGTCTGTTTGCTTATGCTGATGGCAAACATTTCAAAGTGAGAAGACCAATAGTCCTTTGAAATGATATTTCTTGTTGCTTTAAGCATTATCTTCTTTGTTTGCTTGTCCGAGGAGAACCCAGAGCAATCCTTTCATTTAGCTATAACTTCTTTATGTCTTTTATTTATTTATAAAAAATTATGTTATTATGAATACATGACAGAATGGTGAAATGACTAGAAGGCTAGTCATAATGCCAGGAAGATCAAGGTTAAGTTGTGACTCTTACCCGTGCTGACTGTATGACCTTGGGCAAGTCCTGTAACTTCTTAGTGTCTCCAGGCAACTCTCGGAGAGAAGTGACTCTGTCTTGCAGAGAAGGTATCAGTCTGTTTTGGTAGAGGGAGTTTCCTTATGTGGGAGTTCCCCATATCAAGGAAATCAGAGGTTCAGTCTATCCTAAGCTAATAGCAATATAATTCAGGTCTTTTAGTAATTTATCAGTTTAGTTGGCTATTGGACAAAAATGTCAGATGAAAAGAATTAATTAAATGGATGCTTCTAGATTAATTGTTTTTAAAAAATTTTTTTAATTAAATTAAAAATTTTTTTTTCAAAACTCTTACCTTCCATCTTGGAGTCAATACTATGTATTGGCTCCAAGGCAGAAGAGTGGTAAGGGTAGGCAATGAGGGTCAAGTGACTTTCCCAGGGTCACACAGCTGGGAAGTGTCTGAGGTCAGATTTGAACCTAGGACCTCCCAATTCTAGGTCTGGCTCTCAATACATTGAGTTACCCAGCTGCCCCCTATTAATTGTTTACTATAACTCATTTTGTTATTCAATTTTAGGATTAAAAACAAATAGTTGGTACATGCTGCCCCTTTTTATCTTTCTACTACTAGAGCTGGGGAAGTAGAATTGGGTCACAGAGAACCAAGGGGCTAGTTTGTATTTGTATCTGCTTCATGGTTATCAATGATTGGCCAGATTTTTGGTGTTGAGCTTCTCTGCAATGAGCTAGGTGGTTCTTTAAACCTTTATTACAGTCTGTCATTGACTATACCAGAAGCCTTTGTACCTTAGTAGGTACTTTGGTAGAATTACCTTCAAGAATACAATTCATGACTCAATAAGGCATCAGAGTATGACCATTATTACTTACCTTTGTACTGCTGAGATTTTGTACTATCTTTATACTCCCCTCTCTAAGACAGACTCTTTTTGGAAGAGTCATGGAAATAAATGGACAACAGTAAGCAAGGTGTGTGGAAAGGTTGTGATTTGCCCTGATAGAGGGAGTATCTGCACTGGTGAAAGCATGAATCTAGTGGTATGAAAGCAAATGTTTAACAACTGACTTACTGAAAAAAAGTATGTAAAACACAATTTAGAGTTTGATCTGTATTAC
Organism: Gracilinanus agilis; assembly: GCF_016433145.1. Lineage (NCBI taxonomy): Eukaryota > Metazoa > Chordata > Mammalia > Didelphimorphia > Didelphidae > Gracilinanus > Gracilinanus agilis. The sequence goes on along the minus strand of NC_058134.1, from coordinate 258,094,332 downwards.
TAACATTTTCTCCATCCCTTAAAGTCTAGATAATCAATAAGACAATAAATGAAGAGATGTCTTATAGCACTTGTTTATTTCCAAAACATAAATATCCTGAAAATTTAACATGCAGCTCTCCTGAGCTTGTATGAGTTGACTCTAGCATACTCTTACATAAATCCATTAAATTATTGAATGAGTTCATGCTAGGTTATAGGACAAATACAATACTAATAAGACACAGTCATTTCTTTTCAGAGATTTACAATCTACTAAGAGGGCAAAGATACATGTAAAAATTACAATAAAAGAAGTTAGAATGAGAGGCACCATTAGGTAGTGGATAGAGGGCTGCCCTCTTGGTCAAAAAGATCCAGGTCAAAAGGCTAGTCTTTGCTATTCCCCAATTGACAAAAGGATATGAATAGGCAGTTTTCAGATGAAGAAATCAAAACTATAAATAATCACAAGAAAAGTGCTCTAATTCCCTTCTAATTAGAGAAATGTAAATCAAAACCACCCTGAGGTACCATCTCACATCTAGCAGATTGGCCAATATGAAAGTAAAGGAAAATAATGAATGTTGGAGGGGTTGTGGCAAATTTGGGACACAAATTCACTGCTGGTGGAGTTGTAAATTGATCCAACCATTCTGGAAGCCAATTTGGAACTATGCACAAAGGGCTTTAAAAGAATGCCTGCCCTTTGATCCAGCAGTACCTCAACTGGGTTTGTACCCCAAAGATACAATAAGGAAAAATACTTCTACAAAAATATTCATAGCTGTGCTCTTTGTGGTGGCAAAAAATTGGAAATTGAGGGGTGTCCCTCAATTGAGGAATGACTGAACAGATTGTAGTATATGATGGTGATTGAATACTATTGTGCTATTAAAAATGACAAATTGCTTGATTTCCATATGAGCTGGAAGGACCTGAAATGATGCAGAGTGAAATGAGCAGAACCAGGAGAACACTGTACACAGAGACTGAAGCATTGTGGGATGATTATATGTAATTGACTTTGCTACTGATAGCAATGCAGTGATCCAGGACAATCCCAAGGGACTTAAAAGAAGGAATGCTATCCACAATGAAAGAAAGAACGGTTGAGGTAGAAACCAGGAAGAAAATATTTGATTTTTCATTTGTTTATTGGGTGTGGGGTTTTGGTTTTTAAAAGATTATTACAAAATGATTAATATGAAAATAGGTTCTGAGGGATAATACATGCATAACCCAGTGGAATTGGTTATCTGCTCTGGGTGGGGAGGGGAAAAGGGGAGGGAAAGAAAATGAATCATGTAAACATGGAAAAATACTTAAAATAAAAATTAAAAAAAGAAAAAGAAAGGATATTGAGTTTTGTCAAAAGCTTTTTTGGGGGGGCAGCTGGGTAGCTCAGTGGAGTGAGAGTCAGGCCTAGAGACAGGAGGTCCTAGGTTCAAACCTGGCCTCAGCCACTTCCCAGCTGTGTGACCCTGGGCAAGTCACTTGACCCCCATTACCCACCCTTACCACTCTTCCACCTATGAGACAATACACCGAAGTACAAGGGTTTTAAAAAAAAGCTTTTTTGGGAGGTATTTCTTGAAATAATCATAAGGTTTTGTAATCAATATTGTACTCACCTGGTACTCAAATCTCACCTATGGCTTCAAGGTGCTGTATCATGTACAGCAGCTATAGTCTAGTAAATCATCTCAGCAGATGGGCTAAACCAGGTAGAAGAGAGCCAATGAGCCACAAACCCATCAATGATATAGGGAGGTGTTTACCCCAAGCATGTGAAGAATTGCCCTGGAAAAACGGGCAGATGAGAACAATTTGTACCAATAGCCAGGAAGGCAGTGGAAGCAGACACTGAAAAACTTAAAGCTTGGTCAGATATCAAAGATGCCAAAATCATCTGTTGCATTCTGGATCATCACCAATGATCCTGACTTTTGTCTTGGCATTGAACTTCAAAGACTCTTGAAGAGACAGTGAGGCTGATGGCCTCACTTAAATCCAAATCATGCACAAGTCAAGACATCACCCTGCTATATCTTTGGTTCTCTTTGAAAATGAAGGTCAAACAACAACAGCAGTAACTGTCTACACTAGGGAGAAGGAATCCTTGCTATACTTTATAGGCAGATATAGGAATATCTGGTGGGATGGAGCTATGACTCTCTTAAAATGTGCACTGCTTCTATTTATAGGAGGTTCCTTTTCTCCTCTCTGTCTACTTTTCCCAAGACATATTGAACTCTAAATTGTTAGACAGTGGTCCCATAACCTTGAAAAGTTCAGAACCATAGACAGCTACCAATTTCAGTCACCCAATACTCTTCAGGATCCTTCTTACATCATTTCATCTCTAGTTGTATCTACAACCTGGATTTCCAAGAGTGCATGGATAACGGGTTTGTATCATTCTTACCCTTTCTGCCTTAGGTAAACCTGTAATTATGCCACTCAAAGGGACCCAGACCCTATGTGACCATACATAGAGCCATGAATCAAAAAAGACTGAGATCACCAATTTTTACCCAGCCATAACAGAGAGTTTGATGGAGAGAAAAATAAAAATAATGTCCCACAAAGGCTTAGGCTAAAATGTCCTAGTCTGAAGTAACAAATCACCAACAAAGGATATAGGCAAAAGTACAAGATCAAAGGCAGGGCATACTGAATATATTGCCAAGTACAGACAAGATGCTTTGCTAGGTTTACTCTCTAATGTTTTCCTCTTGAGCAAAAAGGTGGGTAATTGGCCAGACCTCTCCATTTCATTTGATATGTGTCAGCAGACATGGGCAGGACAAGGAGCCTAGTCAGAGTGAACAGTGGGTTTTCAGGTCTAGCTTGGCTTAAAGTGACATAGTAGTTTTCCCTTTTGATCTAGTTGTTCATGGCATTGAGTACCTAAAGGAACAGAGAAATTATGACCCTCAGGTTACAAAAAGGAAGCTGATAAGAAAGAGGGGAAGACTTCCATTTTTCCTATTTATTTTTTATTTATTTAGAATATTTTTCCATGGTTACATGATTCATAATCTCCCTCTCCCCCCTAGAGCTTTCAAGAAATTCCACTGGGTTATATATGTATCATTGTTCAGAACCCATTTCCATATTATTCATATTTGCAATAGAATGATCATTTAGTCAGAGTCCCCAATCATATCCCCAATCGAAGTTCTTGATATGTTTTTCTTCTGTGTTTCTGTTCCCACAGTTCTTTCTCTGAATGTGGATAGTGTTCTTTCTCATAAGTTCCTCATTATTGTCCTGGATCATTGCATTGCTGCTAGTAGAAAAATCTATTATTTTCAATTGTGCCACAGTGTATCCGTGTACAATATTCTCTGTGTACAGTGTCCTTCTGGTTCTTCTCCTTTTGCTCTGTATCACTTCCTGGAGGTCTTTCCAGTTCACATAGAAGTCTTCCAGTTCACTATTCCTTTCAGCACAATAATATTCCATGACCATCAGATACCACAGTTTGTTCAGTCATCTCCCAATGGATGGACACCCCCCATTTTCCAATTTTTTTGCTACCACAAAGAGCGTGGCTATAAATTTGTACAAGTCTTTTTCCTTATGATCTCTTTGGGGTGTAAACTCAGCAGTGGTATGGCTGGATCAAAAGGTAGACAGTCTTTTAAAGCCCTTTGGGCATAGTTCCAAATTGTCATCCAGAATGGTTTGGATCAATTCACAACTCCACTAGCAATGTGTTAATGTCCCAGTTTTGTCAGGGCAAGTTTCTGGAAGAGAAATTATTTGACTAGTATATTGAAGGACAGGTGAAATCTAAACAAATCAAAATTGGAAGACTGGAAGGTGCATTCTTAAAGGAAAAAATGGCATAAGGAAAGACACTGGGAGAGAATACCAAAATGACTTTTAGAAGGGCAACACATATTCCAGGTGGGCTAAGTTAAGGAAATGTATCCCCTTCCTTCACTGCAGAAAGGAAGCATTGCATATTGTATCAGATATGTAATTCCTTGTATTTTGTTTGGTTTGATTGAACTGTTGTCTTATTAATCCTCTTTCATATTCCCTGTTACAAGTGAGTGTCTCACTGGCCTGGGAGTAAGAAGGGAAATAATCAGAAATGACAGTTATGTAAAAATAAAAACTTTCAATAAAAATAAAATGAAGCAAAACCATTATAGACCAGTGTTTGCTAGAGATCTCTCTGATAATGGACCCTTCCAAAAAAAAGAAGATAATCTTGTTCTCACGAGAGAGATATTTAATGAGAACTAGAAAGCATGAGGACTTTGGGAGAATTTCTAGCTCAGTACAAACATCCACATTCATCAAAATGACTTCTAGAAATTGAAGACATAATTCTTAACAATAACCCTAAAGATATGAGACACTTAAGAATTCCTGTAAATAGAATGTAATTAGATTTCTCTCTCCAGGGTCCAGTTGATCCTACTTTGAGGCCAGGTCATTCAAGTTTTTTTTCCATTCCAATCAGAAACAGAGAGACTGAGGGGATGGGAAAGAAAGGAAGAAGAGAGAGAGAAACAAAGAGAAGGGGAGAAAGTAGAGGGAGAGAGAAAGTGAATGTAGACTCTTCTTTGTACATTGGAGGAAAATTACTACTAACTGCTATAAAACTTACCAAGAAGATAATGAAAGGAAAGAGGAAGAATGTCTGTCTTTTGTTTCTATCCATTGCTTCTCGACAGTTATTTGATTTTTAAGACTGAACCCCATAAAGAACAAATTTTGAGACCAGCCTTTTCTCAATTCTCAATCTTTTGGCCTCTCTACAACCTCTGACACTGTCAGTCACCCCCTTCTTGATAGTCTTTTTTCACTTTTAGGCTATGACACTGCAATCTCCTGATTCATTCTCATACTGCCTATCTGACCTCTTCTTGTTCTTTGCTGTATCTTCCTACAGACAATACCAGCTAAGCATAGATGTCACCCAATGCTCCATCCTTATTCTTTTCTTCTTATCTTCTCAGTTTGTAGTAATTTGCTTTGTGATACTCCCATAGATTCATTATTATCTCTATACAGATAATTCTTAGATGGATTTTTCTAGCCTTAGCCCCTCTCCCGACCTCCAGTCTTGAATTTACAACTGCCTATTGGGCATCTTGGTCTGGATGTTCTGTAGACACTTTAAACTCAACATGTACAAAACTGAACTCATTATCTTTCTCCCTAAATCCTTCTTTCTATTAAACTTTCCTTGTACTGTTGAGACCACTGTCCTCACGGTTACCCAGCCTTGAAACTTTGTTGTCTTCCTCAAACCATCACTCTCTTTTCTCCCCTTCCTTCAAATATATAGCCTGTTACCAAACTTTGTCAATTCTTCCTTAGTGACATCTTTTTTATACACTTCTTTCTTTCCTCTGATGTTGCCTCCACTCGTCATTTCATGCCAAGACTTTTTCAATAACTTACTGATTTGTCTCTCTATCCAAGTGATACTCCCAAATTCTAAATCTGACTGTGACATAATACTATTTAACAAACTTCGGGGGCTCCCTATTGCTTCTAGTATTAAATATAAAATATAAAATTCTAGGTATGGCTTTAACATTCCTTTGCAACTTAATTATTTTCTATCTTTCCAGTTTTCTTACACATTATTCTTCTCCATGTGCCCTATGACCCAAACACATTATCCTATTTGTTATTCCTTACAGGAGACATACACCATATCTTGGCTGTGCACATTTTTACTGGCTGACCCTAATGCTTGGTATACTTTTTTTCTTATATCTGCCTCCTAGCTACCTCATCTTTCTCAGTCTCAATCAAAATCCCATTTTCTAATAAAAGCCTTTTTTAGTCCCCTTTAATGCTAATGCTTTCCTTTCCATCTAGCTTAGAGGAAGTTGATGGTACTGTGAGTAGCTCAAAAGGTCTGGTATCTGGAAAACTTAAGTTCAAATGTGGCCCCAGGCACTGAATAGCTGTGTGACCCCAGTCATGTCACTTAACTCTATCTATCTCAGTTTTCTCGAGGGGAAAGAGATAATAGGACATCATTGCTCCTCGAAGGTAAGATGATAATAGCACCTATATGACAGTGGTGTTATGAGGACCAAATGAAATATATTTGTGAAGTCATTAGTACAATGTCTGGCAAATATTATGGTCTGCATTCTTTATCAAATGGAAACAGAAGAGATGCTCCAAATTTCTATGACCACCCTGACCAGATAGCTAACAACTGGAAGCTTCCCTTATGGGATAATAATAACAATGATGATGATGATGATGATGATAAACATCCTAGGAGATATTGTCTGGATGGAAAAGATGGCGGCTAATCAGAAGTTGTTCTTTACTGAAGTAGCTGGAAGGTATACATCTAACTGACAGAAGGCAATATGGAAGTCAATTGGAAATCTTTTTTGAAGAGGCATTTGGGAGGAATAGTGCAGGGTTAGAGGATTTAGTAGTTACAGGGGAAACTTGAGAAAGAGATTCCAGTCTATGACATGAAGCCTGGAGCAGGGGTGAATAGCAATGGTGTTATTAAGTTAGATCAAGATATGAGGAAGTTCTAGTCCTTGAGAGAACTGAGCAGATGGCATCCAGAGGGTTAGGGTGAAACAGGGTGGCAAGTTTGAGCTCAGCATCTGGATGGCTGTGAGTTCTGTTTTATGAGTCTGTCAGCCCCTTCCCTTTTATAGAGATACAGCTGTGTAGCTGTGATTGCTATGATCCAGTGATTCAATGAAGACATTTCCTGGAAAAGATTCAAATGGGACTTGTGGCAAAGAAAGCAGTAATGATACATCATTTTGTAAAATACTCCATCTCTCAGCTCTGAGCACTTTCATTGGCTTCCCCTCATGCCTGGCCAGAACACTCTTAATTCTCATCTCTGCCTCCTAGCTTCCATGACTTCCTTCAAATATGAGCGAAAGTCCCTTTTGTAAGAAGCTTTTATTAGTTTTCTGTAACATCTGATCTCAGACACTTACCAGCCCTGGGAAAGTCACTTAATTCCTTTTGGACTCAGTTTCCTTATCTGTAAAATGGTGATAATAATGACACCTACCTTCCAGGATTGTTGTGAGGATCTAATGGAATAATAATTGCAAACTGCTTAGCATAGCAAAGTGAGTAGAACCAAGAGAATATTATATACAGCTACAGATGTATTGCTTGAAGAATAACTTGTGAATATCATCTCCAGAGAATGAACTGAAAAATGGAAACATGAAAGACACAATCTCTATATATGTATCTGTTGAGTGGATAATGCCTTATATCATGTGGAGAGAGGAGGGAAGGGTTGAGATATTTGTAAATATTTATTATACTATTAATAAAAAATAAGAAAAAGAAAATCGGAAGTATTACGGCTCCAATATATCCTTAAATAAGTAAATTTTTTTATTACTTTAGATCGAAAAATGTCCAAGATCATCTCTTTGCTTAAATGTTTGTGGTTAAATTTCTATATACATAAATGTATATATACAAACATATAAAACACATATACAGGCTTATATACACATAAATGCATAGACATATCTATGCATATGTTTGAATATCTATACATACACACATTTATACATTTATACATTTATATATATACGTATATATATATATATGATAAATTAAGTATAGCCTCAGAAGGAATAATAGCTAACATTTAAATGTGCATACTATGTGCCAGGTACTATGCTAAACTTTTTTTTTTGTACAACTTTTGATTTTCCAATCAGGACTCAGGTGAATTTTCTAGCTTTTGTTGAGTGGTTAAGGGAGAAAGCTCATCTATATTCCCTTCTATTCCTTCATCTTTGATGGTCCTTAGGAATTTACATTCTAATGGGGGAGGTAAAATATGAGAAGAGGCGGCCAGGGATGAGTACTTTGGTCCAGAAAATTTCAGGGATGGGGCCAGAGGGAAGTAGATTGACAACCTTATCTAGAAACGATTTCAGGTTGTACTAGGAACACCAGATGAAACATCTAACCACAAATTTTATTGTCTGGAAGACAAGATTTCCAAGATTAATAACTATTCTTACAAGGAAACAAATTATAGTATGGCTTCTCCTACTTATATTTTTAAAAGACATTTTGAAAGATCTTAAGTGAGAACTTTGGTTTTAGTTCATAATCATTGATTTAGAATCATAAGAGACATTAGAGATAACATAGTTCAACAATCCCCTTGCTTTACAGAAGAAGAAATCAAGGCCCAGAGAGATCAAGTGAATTGTCCGCCATTGTATAGATAATAAGTGACTGAGCCAAAATTCAAATCCAATTTCTTTGACTTCAAATTGAGCATATTTTCCACATGCCATACTTATAATAAGCTGACACTAATTTCTGTGATTCTGTTTCCAAGATCAAGGGGTCCTAGAAGTCTCATATGAATATTTGCATTTGTATCAGGATTGAGAAGATTTTATTACTTGAATTAAGAGAATTAAGGAAGAAAATGGCCAGCAATGGTATTTGTTGTAGCTTGATTCCATTGTTCAAGTGAATTAGCGTGTATATCTGGAGTTCTGTGCTAACTTCCTGAATTATCTAAACTACAGGTTTTTAACTTGTGATCTGAAATACTTTGCTAATTGTATATTAATGAAATTGTTTTTCTTTGTAATCTTATGCATTTTCTTTTATGTATTTAAACATAAAAAATCCCAAATTACTAAAAAAGTGTTCATGACATATACAAAAATGGTTAAGTATCCTTAATCTAAACCTTTGGAAGTCAAAATTTTGATCACTTCTATTACTTATCCTGAACTCAGCTGGAAAGAATCTTGAATTATGAAGATTACTTTAGATAATTTAGATAAAATTGTTGAAAGAACTCTTCCCACTTTGTAGTTTGTTTATTTTTTTAAAAAAGGAAACTTCATATATTTAAGTCTTATCTCAATGAGAACTTAATAGCCAAGTTTGATGTTGAGAAAATATCCTAAGATTAATGATTATTGAATGCATTCAGAGATTTTTTTGTGAGAGCATCAGCATTTGAAACCAGAAGAAAGTAAGTGAAGCAGAGAAACTCTGAGATCCTTTTCAACTGCAAGTACTATGGTCCTTTGAATGACTCCTCTTTTATTGCCAGTTACAAACATGTAGCACAGAGATAATTTTGGCTTATTAGTCATTTGGGTGATTGGAAAAGTCATCAGTGACCATTGAAACTGTAGAAGCTGTCTCGATAACACAAACGAATTATTTAGAGCCTTAAGAAAAGAGGTTTGAAAAAAAATCCAGGAACTACAAATCATTATTTAGCAAGGTCAGTTTTCCCAGTCCATATGGAATATACCACATATCACCAAATTTCTCAGAAGACAAATAGTGGCAATACCAAAACAAATATTGTATTAATTAACAGGCATTTTTGGTAAATTTTGTATTTCTTTTAATGCGATTTTTATCTTTTTCAAGAAAGATGATCACTTGAACCAAGGCAATCCTGAGGGACTTATGAGAAAGAATGTTATCTACATCCAGAGAAAGAATTGGGGTAGAAATGCAGAGGAAAAAAATGCAGTTTATCACTTGTTTATATGGGTATATGATTGGGGTTTTGGCTTTAAAAGATTACTCTATTACAAATACAAATAACTTGGAAATAGATATTGAGTGATAATACATGTATAACCCAGTAGAAAAGCTCCTGAAGAAGGTGGGGGAGGAAGGAGAGGAAGGAAAGAACATGAAGCATGTAACCCTGGAAAAATACTTAAAAAAATAAAAAGAAATAAATAAAAAGAAAAATACATAAAAATAAATGTTGACTCAGAGATGGAAAAAAAGAAAGATGATTGCTAAATTACAATTGAATGCAATTTAAGTTTGTGCTTGTAGTAGACTTTATACATAAATAAATCCATGAAGCAGCAGTATTAGTCTTATTAGTACCCCCCTTTTCCCTTTCCTTATTTTTTTTGCACTTGAGGTGTCACTGAGAGAAGGGATGATGTCTTTTTCTGAATTTTCTATCCCTCTCCACCCCATCATACTGTGTATAAAGTAGATCCTTAATAAAGCTTTTAAAATCATATTTTGTATTTTACTGTGTTGCTATTGAAATTTACCCAGTGGAAGAACTGATCCAATATAACTTGAAAGGACAGCATGTGGGTAGATGTATATTGCATATAGACAATGAATTGACCTGGTTCTGGAAGGGTCCAATGAAATACTTTCTCTAGTTGCCAATTTCCTTACTGCCCTGAATGCTACAAGATGTTTTTGCATGCTGGCATATTTAATTTACAAGACACTTGTTTAATAAAATACCACTGTGAATGGTTTATGAGAACATATGCATACTACGGACTTAATTTTCATCAGCAAGCTCCCATAAAAAACATTCAGTACTTTTTCTTAAATAAAAATGAACCCTTTTCTAAGTTTCCTCCAACATTCCAGCCATCTCTTATCTAGTGAGTTCAGCTCTGAAAATCTCTCAGTTAATTATATTTTATTTTTCCTGTTGCATATATTGTTGGACTTGGTGGATGTTTTCATTTGAATTTGTAGCTAGTTGGTGTGGTAGATAGATTCTTGGACTTGGAGTTGTAAATACTTGAGTCTGACTCTTGCCCCAGTCAGTTCCTGGCTGTATGACCCCAGGCAAGTCTAGCTTTATCAGCTCTAGTTTCTTCATTTGTAAAATGGGGCTAATATCTCACGGAGTTGTATATGTAAAGCACTTTGTAAAACTTAAAGTGTTCTATAGATATTATGGTTATTATTTTACTGAACTGATTTTCTCTCTATTATCCTTCGTTGCAAAGGCCTTTGGGGGAGGGGGAAGTACAGGAGAATATTTGAAAATGAAGGTGATGTAAAAGTAAAATATAACATAATTAAAAATTGAAAAATGAGAAAATATTGATTTTTCCCATAAAGAGTATTTTTAGGATCCTAGAATTCATCAGAGAATAGGAAGGGGCTTTGGCTATCAGTCCAACATCAATTTTTAGAAAAGACTGTCAGAGAGATGAAGCAATTTGCCCAAGGCCACACAGGGTCAGAGTTAGACCTTGGGCCATGTTTCTTGGCTTTGAGTCTGATATTGATCTGTTACCTCAGGATGTCTGCCTCTGAAAGGTGATTGGATTCACTGTCCTCAAAATCTTATTTAACATATAATTTATCTGACATTCTTGATCATTTTCAATGAAAAAAGTAGAAAAATATTGTGAAACAATCTTTTTTTCCCTTTCAAACACCATGTATATACTGGAACATATTAAAACTCCTTAAAAAGAGACATGTGGTCTACAGCCCCCTTGAATGACTTATTTGGCCCTATACTGTAAAATGGGGATCACTCTGGGTCAAATTAGTGTTCCCATGCTCCAAAGTCATCACTAGGAACCTAGAGTAAAACAAGGTTAGGAAGGGAAAACCCTGACCCCAAATATAAAAGCCAGTTAATTAGTCAACATGAATTTATTTAAAATCTGCCTGCTACATGCCAAGTACAAAGCTAGGCTGTTTTTGTTATTGTTGTTCAAGGTAGTGAGGATTAAAATAAAGAAAGAAACATATCCAGCTCCTTCTGCTGGAGGCACAGTGGACATAGTGCTGAGTCCAAAGTCAGAAAGATCTGAGCTCAAATCCATTCTCAGACACTTACTAGCTGTATCAGCCTGGTCAAATTACTTAACTTCTGTCTGCCTCAGTTTCCTCAACTACAAAATGGGAATAATGATAACACCTACCTCCCAAGGTTGTTTGTTGTAAGGATCAAATGAGATAATATTTGAAAAAGCACCTGGCACATAGGAGGCACAATATTAACACTTATTCGTTTTCTTCTTCCCCCCCTTAAAGGATAGATAATTATGGGGCTCAGGATGGTACTGCCACTCCAATCTGCAGAAGAAGTCCTTAACTTTTTTGTGTCATTGACCCTTGTTCAGAACCATGTTTTTAAATGTATAAAATAAAATACATAGGCTTATCAAGGAAAATAAGTGTAAATACAGAAATACAGTTATTAAAATATCAAGAAAAAAGTCATAAACTCTCTGAAAGGGGGTCCAAGAGCCCCAGTTTAAGAACCTTTGTATGAGGGATTAAAACAAGATTGGTAAGAGATGAATGGGGCTCTATTATATAGATATGGATATGGATTATATAGATAAGGATCTGTTTTGTACAGAACTCGGTAAGAGTTGACCTATTTAATAATAACAATAATAATTGCTAACAGTTATATAGTGCTTTAAGATTTGAAAAGTATTTTACATCTATTATGTCATTTGGTCTTCATAACTTATCTCATCCACACATTAAGATGATTATACTCTTGATTTTGCCATCACCCACAAATATACCACTTCCATGTTCAAGAATTCTGAAATCCTCTTGACTGATAATAATCAATTGGCCTTTCCTCCCTTCTTCTGACTTCCCTTAGAAAACTCTACTCTTGATCTTCACTGTGAATTATACCCTTTGACTCTTCAGTCTCTACTAGGTCATCTTCCCTACCTCAGTAAATCGTTCCTTTTATACCTGTCCACTTCTTGGTGAATCAATTCAATTTTCTATTGTTCTCCTCTGTTGAATTCCTAGCCTTTATTATATTGCTAATTGCACCCAAAAAGCCTTGGCATTGGATCACTACCACTATTTATTACTTTCATATGTGTTGCTGAATGAAGGTGGAGAAAATCACATTCTGATTGTGGAGGGTACATACCTCACCTGGGTCCTCACTGTTATTAGGCAATCATACTATGTCTCCCTTATTAATTCACCATCTCACTCTTCATAGAGGCTCTTAAACCTCTTCATTCCTCTTCAATCCTTCCATGATTCCCCTTACTCTAATCTCAGCTGAGAACTTTGCCTTGTATTTTACAGAAAAATCTAGATCATTTGCCATGAACCCTTTCTCCACTCTTCTTTATCTCCTATTACTCAGGTGTCTAATGCCATTCTCTCCTCCTTTACCCCTATTTCACATGATGAAGTAGCCTTACTCTTTATGAAGATGAACCCCACTACTTGTTGAAATGATTCTATTCCATCCTGTCTCCTCTAACAAATTGTCCCATCTGTCATCTCCAGTCTTTTACTTATTTTCAGTTTCATCCTCCCTGCTGGATTATTTCTTACCACCTGCAAGCATGCCTATGATTCCTCTATCCTGAAAAAACCCATCATTTGAGCCTTCCATCCCAACTAACTATTATCCTAAATCTTGTCTTCTCCTTGTAGCTAAACTCCTCAAAAAAGGCTATCTACATTTTCTCCCTTCTCTCTTCTTAATTCCTTATGTTCTGACTTCTAACCTTAACATTCTACTGAAACTGCTTTCTCCAAAGTTCTGACTTTTCTCAATCCTTATTCTCCTACATTTCTCTGCAGCCTTTGACATGGTTGATTACTCTGCCCTCCTTGACACTCACTTCTCTAGGTTTTTAGGACACCATTTTCTCCTGGTTTTCCTCCTACCTCATTTTCTCAGTCACCTTTGCTGGATCCTCCTCCAGAGCATGGCTTCTAATCCTAGGCATGGCTCAGGGTTCTGTACTGGGTCCTTTTATCCTCTCATCAGTGAATTAAGGGAAATGTCTATCCCAAGAACATGAAGACTTCCCTTTGTGGGATATTTGGATAGGAACAATTTGTTCCACTGCCTAGGAAGATAGCTGAAGTAGGAGCTGTAGAGTACCCTGAGTTTGGTCAGATATTGAAAACACCAAGGTCATCCATTGCATCCTGGGCCATCACCAATCATCCCGACTTTTGTCTTGCCACTGGCTTTTGATGATTCTTGAAGAGCAAATGAGGTTGACGACTTGGTGCAACTCTGGCTCACTTAAGTACAACTCATGCACAAGTCAAGACATCATCCCATGATGCCACTGGTCATCTTTGAAAATGAAAGACAAACAGCAACCTCACTTAGTGATCTCATCAGCTCTCATTAATATAATTACTATTTTTATACTGATGATTCTCAGATCTACTTATCCTTTCCTAATCTCTTTGCTGACTTCTAGTCTCACATCTCCAAATAACTTTTGGACATCTCAGACTGGATGTCCAGTAGACATTTTAATCTCAATGGGTCCAAAATAGAACTCATTCTCTTTCCCCTTTCCCTACTCTCTACATTCTCAGTTACCATAGAGGGTGACACCATCCTACCTTGCAACCTAGAATCATCCTCCATTCCTCATTATCTCTACTCCTACTCTCCATATCCAAGCTGTTACCAAAGCCTAATGATTTTACTTTTGCAATATCTCCTGAATATGCCCCTTTCTCTCTTTTGACACTGCCATCAGGCTGTCATTACCTCATACCTCGATTATTGCAATAGTTTGCTGGTAGGTCTATTTGCCTTAAACCTTTCCTCCCTCCAATCTATTCTCTATTTAGACATTAAAATGATTTTCCTAAAATGCAGGTATGAACTTAATACACTTCAGTAGATTCCTATTACCTAAAGTAGTAAATAAAAATGCTTTGTTCAGCATTCAAAGCCCTTCCTGACCTAGGTTCCTTTACTTTCCTACCTTTCCAGTCTTCTTACACCTTATTCTCAATGACATACTCTTTAATCCAGTGATACTGGCCTCTTATCTGTTTCATGAACAAGATCCACCATATCTAGGCTCCAGGTATTCTTTATGGCTGTTCTCTGTACCTGGAATGCTCTCCCTCCTCCCCCTCTGACTCCTGACTTCCCTGGCTTCCTTTAAGTCTCCACTAAAATCCCACCTCCTAACAGGACACCTTCCTTAATCCCTCTTAATTCCAGTGCCTTCCTTCTGTTAATTATTTCCTATTTATCTTTTATATAGCTTACTGCATATATATATATATATACATATATATATATATATATACACACATTGTACTATCTCTACATTAGGTTGTAAATTTTTTGAGACTAGGGACAACCTTTTGCTTTTTTTTTTCTTGAAGAGCAAATGAGGCTGACAACTTGGTGCAACTCTGGCTCACTTAAGTACAACTCATGCACAAGTCTCTAAGACATCATCTCATGATGCCACTGGTCATCTTTGAAAATGAAAGACAAACAGCAACTTCACTTGGTGATCTCATCAGCTCTCATTTATATAATTACTATTTTTATACTGATGATCCTCAGATCTACTTGACCAGTAGGTGCTGTTATTGTCCTCATTTTACAAATGAGGAAATTGAGGACAACCAAGGTTAAATGACCTGCCAAGGGCCACATAGCTATTAAGTGTCAGAGGCAGAATTTGAACACTTACCTTTCTAACTCCCAATTCAGCACTCTATCCACTGTATCAATTGATAGATGATGTTTCTCTCTCTCTTCCCAAAATTATAAACTCTGTAAACATGACTGTTTCATTTTTGATTTTGTCACAAATTCCTGTGTTAGTGCCTTGAATATAGAAAATGCTTAATAAATGCATATTGACTGATGAGCAGAGGCCTCTGTTTTTCTTCTAGAATTGTATAAATATGGAACATTGAATTTTAGCTGCTTCTTACTCATGCTTGAGTGGGGAAGAAAGCCAAAAGAGCTATAATCTACAAGCCATGGATTAGACAATAGCTTCCTTCTCCTCACCAATCAAATCTATGAGTTGTGCTTTCAAGAAAGGATAAAATGACTGATTTAAATTTCATTCTCTTTGCCCCTTTTGTAAGTGAATAGTGAAATAGCTAAGAGGTGGAATGGATGAGGAAAGGAAGAAGGAAGGAGAGGGGGATGAACAAAAAGAGGAGAGAAGAGAAGGAGGAAGAATAAGAGCAGGAGGAAGGATAGGTAGAAAAATAGTCAGGAGGCAGGTTAACTTGTAAAATGAACAATTTGCTGAAGAAGAACTCAGTGATCTGTAAAAGATTTTGATGTTGCAGGACTTGGCAGATAACTGGTGACATCTTCATCAGGAGGAAGTCATAGCCTGTGACAGGTAGGATATAAACACTGTAGAAATGATGGATGGGTAAGAAATTGGGATTCAGTAGGAGCACAAGAATACTGCCCAAATGCCCATTAAAATAACAGGGCTGTTATGAGGATTAAAGCAAAATAATGTATAAAAGAATGTGCAAGTCTTAAACTTCTACAAAATGTGAGCTATTTTATTATTATGAAAAACAGATATACTATAAGGCATGTGAATGAATGATTCTTCTACAGTCTGGAATATGAATGGAGGGAGATGTTTATTAATTAATTATCCACATATTTGATATTTAGGGAATGGATAAATTATGGCATATGAATGTAATGGGATATTATTGTGCCATAAGCAATGACAAGTATGAAGAACACAAAGAAATGTGGGAAGATTTACATGCAAAATATTCAGAAAATATTCAGATTCAAGAGTGTGGCTATAATTATGAGAAAAAATAATGACAGCAAAAGGTCTAGAAAAGTACAGAAAAATTTCAGAGGAGGACAAAAAACAAGAGGATACTGTCTTGTTAAAATTAATATACATATTAAAACAAATATTCAAACAACATAATGGAGTTTCTTATTTCATGACCCATCATAGATGCCCTCTGATATTCCTTTCCAGCTTTATAATCTATGATGCTATGGTTATACGTGTTCTTGAGCCAACTTCCAACTTCTATTTGTTTGGACAAACGGTGGTTGCCAGAACTCTAGTGACTACTTTTTTCCCTCAAGGTTCTAGGCTGGCCTTGAAGGGTTGAAAGGTTGCAGCTCATGATCCCCACCACTGAACTTCTTCCTGTGATTATCAATTGATATCAATTAGCCAGTGGGATTTAATTCATTTTTAAAAGTGAATATCTCTTAAGGTGTCGTAATGTTTATTAAGGTTAGTGCAAAATATCCAGCATCACTCACTCATGTTATGTTCAAACCCTGGGAATGTTGGTCTCACATTGATTGTCGAGGGAGACAGTTGGAGACATCAGAATGTTCCCAGATGCTGTGAGCCAATAGCAAAAGTCGGTTGGCCTGAGAGTATAAATATCCCAACAGCCATCTGGAAGGGGCCTTGGACCATTGATCTTTGGGGTCTTAGTCCTTGACCATTAATCTGTGAGTCTCTGACTGTTGGTTATTGGTTCTCTCTGAATCTCCCTAGATCTTTAGGCATCAGAATCATCATAGCTATTTAGATCTCTGGGCCTGGGTGGTGAATAGGAGGAAGGAGGTTTGAGAAGAAGAGGGTGGTTTTTTTAAGGGTGGTTACTTCCTGAAGGCTGTGAAGGCTAACACATCACAAACTGATAATAGGAAAGCTGAGAGAAATCATCAATACATCTGCATCCAGCAAAGGAGACTCTCTCTGGTTTGGCAGTGGCCAAGCTGAATCAGAGGGGGTTGTGAATAACAATAACTCCAGCTTTACTGAATTAATAGCCTCCAGTCCTGAGGGATTATAGCCTATAGATATTAGTTTGATAGGGTCTCCAATCCCGAATCCATATCCTGATAATCCTTTCTCTAATTAAGATCAAAGATAAAATATTTAATAAGTACCTTACTGAGTAGTCATTATATCATGACCCTTGGGGAGGGAGCAAAAGCAGTCAGATGAACAAAGTGATTCAAGGCTAATCAGAGCCCAATACTAATAACTGATCCAACCCCAGATGGGACCTGAAGGGTTACCCATTCACCTGACCATTTAGGGTCCTACCTGGGCACTGTTATTTAGAAAGGGGAAGTTATAACATCTAACAAGGGTGATTAGCGTTGGTGTTCCCCCATTCACCAGCAACCTAGGGGAATATAGAGATGCAGCTTCCCTCATCAATATCCATATATCCCCCTAGTACCTTTTATTTCTTTATAACACTCCTACCAGCATATATAAAGTCCAGGGGAAAATGGGTTCCAGCTTAGATAGCATATGTGGCAAAGAGATAACACATCTCATAGCGCTTTCCTTTTTGAGGTACTCACTCCTTACATATCATGTAGCTTTTCTTCTGAGCTCCTTGTAGAGTCCTAATGCTGCCTTTCCACTGTTTATCTAGTTTGTTCTTATCTTCTAATTGTAGACACTGCTACCAACTGATGGTCTCCTAGAGACTCTGTTAGGATACTGTTAAGAAGTTTAAATTTTCTGCTCCTCTGATATTCACCAGATCCTTCTTTGGTCAAGGGGATTGACTAGAATAGTCCTTTGCTCTCTTCTGCCAGATATCTTAGTATCTGACTTGGAAATTGGTTTTGTATTTAATACAAGATATGTCTTGTACAGTCTCCTTAGCCAATGCCAACACATTCAATGGCAGCATCTGGGCTTTGTTCACACCTACTCCACACTTCTACCTGATTGATTGAATTTTTGTCTTTGCAAGTTCCTCCACATCCCAACCTTCTCTATCTCTATTTCTATTTGAGAAAGTTGGGTAAAGATTTTAAATGTCAATCAGAAACATTTTTATCCCAGAAGTAATATGGAACTTCTGCTTATAGGCATATACAAAAAATATACATATATTACTATGATGTGCTCTTTAATTTACAATAATCTCTCCTTATTAAACAAAATATTTCTGTAATCTCTCCATCTCCATCTCCATTTCTATCTTTTTCTATAATTCTCATATCTCTATCTCTATTTCTTTCTGTATCATTTCTATGGTTTCATCTCTCATGTAGATTTTTATATTCTAGAAACTTGGGTCAGGTTATCTAGGATTCAGAAGAATAAAAGGTGTAGGTTAACCAAAAGGCAAGGAAAGACTTATAGCAGGCACATTATTAATGATATGACTTTGTGTTAAAGTTGGCATAAAAGGGACAATCAAAGGTATTCAAGACTGGAAAAAGAAGACTGGTTATATAGGGAGAACAGAGAATAAGAAGAGAACAGTTTTGCCCTGTTTTCCCCCTAAAAGAACAAAGGAAAGTCTAACATATTGTGGAGGTCCTCTATGGAGGATTTATGGAAAGATTCGGATAAGACACATAGAATAAACACGTGTGAATTGGTTGCGATCTATAACAGTGTAGGCAGTAAAGATGTTGGCAAAATCACTGAAATATTGGAGCATTTACAGATGCAGAAATTAAGCTTAAGTAGGCAAAGTCATATACCCAAGATCAGGCTTTAGTGGCATCACTTCTAATGTCCAGTCTAGCACTCTTTCCAATGCTTCAGATTGACTTAAACTAATAATTAGTATATTTTCTGAGTCCACACTCAGAAATGATAGGCAGGAGTTAGTAATTAGAAAGCTAATCTGGTTAAAAGGATAAACCAGCCAAGGATGACCAATTTGTCTTTGATAGCCTACAAAGGAATACATTTGACCAAGAGTTAAATGTCTACACGTGCATTGCCCAGGAATGTATTTAATTGTTTTGACCACATGCTTGAACTAGATCATAGTCTCCTTTGGGGAATTGCCAATGGATGATATTCAACATGACAGGAAGGGAAAAATAAATACATTAATCAAATTGAGCTCTTTATGAATAAAATGTATGAGCCAGGATTTATGCTTTTTCAGGATTTAGACCCTTAATACAGAGAAATACTGGGACTTAGCATCCAATATTGAATATTTTAATAGAGAAAAGGTCATTTTTTTCCACGAGTTTGCAGATGATTTAGTTTTAGTTTATGGTCTCTACTCTGTCTTCAATCCATCGTCACTTCATTGCATCCTGTATGGGCTGGTTTCCTTTGGCATCTGTCCCATTATACATGCATTTCACTAATGTGTAAATGCAATCATTTTCAGTGTTATTTTTTCCTAATTGAAGAGTTTAAGTAAGTCGACTAGAGGCTTTTTCCTTCTTCTTCTTTCATAACAAGAAGGCATAACTGGATGCTGTTCTTTTCAGCTTTTTCTGTGTAAAGCTATTGACCTTAATAATAAATATGGACAATTTTAAGCATACTTTTGAACATATTTCCTCCATTCCAAAACCAAACCGAACATGAACAATTGTCATCTATACACAAGTTGTTTGAATATTTACTCTAAGACTGATATAAATTGCCGATATCTACATATTCTGCTTAATAAAACCCGATCACTGTAAATTGAGCATATTACTGGGTAGTGTATGTATATGATTCTGCGTGTGTCTGTGAGTTTTTGAATATGTGTATGCATGTATTTGTGTATTTACATCTGAGCAGTGGCTCCATATTATTCTAACATAAAATTTTCTCTGATTGACATTTAAAGCCCTCTCCAACTTTTCTAGCTTTATTACATCTAGGTGGTCAAGTGGATTTAGTGCTGGACATGGGGTCAGGAAGGCTTGAATTCAAATCTAATCTTAGGCACTTGCCTGCTATATGATTTTGGACAGATCGTTTAATCTCCACCTCAATTCCCTCAACTGTAAAATGGGGATCAAAATAGCACTACTTCCCAGGGATGCAGTGAGGCTCATATAAGATAATATTTTAGAGTACTTATCCTAGTGACTAGCACATAGTAGACACTTTATAACTAATCAGCTACTCATTTGCTTCTTTCATTGTCATTCACATATATTTTGGTTTAGCTAAAATGGCACTTTTATTGTTCCTCATTTGTAATACTCTCTTATCTCTGTGCTTTTTTACTGATTATCTATCTCCAGGTCTGGAATTCATTCTTTCTTTATCATCATTTTTTTAGGATCTATGTTTTTCTTCATGACTCTACTCAGATCTCACCTTCTATACGTTATACTGTAATGGGATAATTGCTTTTCTTTTTTCCAGGAAAAAATGCTATGTGAAGCATTAATGGACAACATTAGAAGCTCCTTATGTTGCTCAGCTGCAGCTTGTACATAGTAGGTGCTTAAGAAATTAAAAAGCATATTGAATTAGATTGAAGTATATTTTTCAACAAAGAAATGTCTTTGTTGTCTCCAATTTAATTGACCAGAAGGAGGCTCCCTTCTACCTCACTCAGTGGAGTTGCTGCTTTTGAATGAGATTCCTGAATCTATTTGTCACCATGCGGACATGGCCCCAGCATCCTCGCCTGCAGTGCAGTCCCTAAAGGACAGAATTCTTTTGGCTGAAGACTTGTATTTTGATTTGATTTTTTAAAAATTTTGTGATGAACAAAATCCATCAAAAGAGCCCTACTGTGTACCATAAGCTAAACCAAACAGTAACAGAGGTGACTCAGAGACTGATAGTGTTGGACATGGAGTCAGGAAGACTTGAGATCCAGTCTTGCCTATACATTTACTAGCCAGCTGGGTGAGCCACTTAACCTCCTGCCCTTAGTTTTATCATTTGTAAAATAATAATAGCACCTAGCTCACAGAGTTGTTGTGAAGAACAAATGAGATGACATGGAAAGTGCTATAGAAATGCTGGCTATGTAAGCATCCCTGACCTAAAGGACCTTGCATTCTGTCAGAGGATACAACATCTACACACACACATACATACACACACACACACACACACAGCTAAATGCAAAACACGGGAAAAAGAAATTACAAGGTAATTAGAGGGGAGGACAATAAGCTGGGGGATCAAGAAAGACATCATGTAGGAGGGGGAACCTGTGCTGAACCTTGAAGGAAGCAAGCTAGGGATTCTAAGCAGCGGAGTTGGAGAGGAAATGCATTTCAGTCATAGAGATAGAATGAAAATGCACAGGGAATAGAGATGGAGTGTCTGTTCTGTGTGAGGAAGAGCAAGATGTCCATTTTGGTTGTTCCACAGGGTTAACAAAAATGGATTAAAGTAACAAAAGGCAAAGAGGGTAATTGTCTAATATATACATATATATGAACATATACATCCATACTTGCACACATATATGTAATAAGTAAATACTTAATATAATAATATAGAAATATATTTCATGTTATATATTTATGTTTGTTTCATATATTATGTATTTATGTTTCATATATAATGCATTTATAAGTGCATATATTAGACATCCTCTTTGCTTTTTGTTACTTTTATCCATTTTGTTAACTCTATGTACCAGCCAAAATGGATTCTCTCTCTCCCCCTCTCTCTGTCTCTCTTTTTACCCCCTTTCTATTCTCTCTGTCTGTCTGTCTGTCTCTCTCCATCTCTCTGCACGAACATTTGAGATTTAAACTTGCATGATGCTAAGGAAGTCTTTGAGATTCTGAGGTTTCTTTTGCATTCTCTCCTGACTCCATTATCGATACTTAATCCTTAACTGATTTTTCCTACTTCATTTTCAGAGGGAAACTAATTTCCCAACTCTGTTCTTTTTTTTTTTTTTAATTTTAAACCCTTAACTTCTGTGTATTGACTTACAGGTGGAAGATTGGTAAGGGTAGGCAATGGGGGTCAAGTGACTTGCCCAGGGTCACACAGCTGGGAAATGTCTGAGGCCGGATTTGAACCTAGGACCTCCTGTCTCTAGGCCTGGATCTCAATCCACTGAGCTACCCAATTGCCCCTTCCCAACTCTGTTCTTGAATCATTCCTTAATTCAGTTCTCAGGGTCCTTTCTTTTCTAGATAGACAGAGAATTACAGTGAAAAAAAGAAAAATGAAGAGGTAACTGGAAGAATGGTTAGATGAAAGCAAAGATAGAAGATGAATGGATTTGTAGAAGGACAGATTGAAAAAACAATGAATGGAAGATAGATAGAAGAATTGGTCAATGACAAAGTAGATTGAAATGGAATGGAATGAATGGATGACCCCCAAGATGAAGACCAACTTCCTCAGTACCTGTACTAAAAATAATGATGATCATAAGCATAATAGGTGACACTTATAAAGCACCATATGGTTTGCAAAGCACTTTACACATGTTAAATCTTTGGAGCCTCATAAAAATCCTGTGATGTAAGTGTCATTGTCAACTTCATTTTGCAAATCAGAAAACTGAGTCTGAAAGACTTGCTCAGGGTCACAAAACTAGTAAGTGTTGTAGGCAAGTTTTGAACTCAAGTTTCTCTCCACATATTTCTTGTTGGGTTCTGAAACTGGAAGATCTTTTTTTTTCCCCCAGGCACCTACTTCACTAGCAAAGTTAAACTGAAATAGAACCAAATCCCTTGGAAAGATAGATATATTGATTTAGAAAACCACAAATTAACATTATCTTTGTTGTATTTGTATTTATTTTGTTTAACATTTCCCAATTACATTTCCATCTAGTTTCCTGCTCTAAGGAATTTTGTAAACCCTGAGTTTGATACCTCTGAACTATATGGTATTGATATAAAACATATGTTCAAAATTGATATTTTGAAAATATTTTGTGAGATGTATGAATTTTTTAAAAGTTGCTATACATTTGCATATTTATTGTTGCAGATATGTATATATTAACATATAGGTTTGTATGTGTGTGTCAACATGTGTATCTCTGAGAGAATTTTGTTTCTATAATCTTGAGACCAGTCAAAACCCAACCCTGAACTGGACAAAGAAGCATTGTATTAGGTATTCAGCTATACTAAGCCCATTATCAAGATCAGGAAACTTTCTAGAGTGTTTAGAGCAGGGATTCTAACCCTTTCTATGTGCCATGGACTCCTTTGGCATTTTGGGGAAACTGCAGTCAGATGGCACAATTGATAGAGGGTTGGCTTTGGGGTCAGAAGGACCTGGGTTCAAATCCAACCTCAGACACTTACTATATGACCCTGGGCACTTAAGTCATTTAGCTTGGCCTCAATTTTCTTATATCTAAAATGAACTGGAGAAGGAAATGGAAAATCTCTCTAGTATCTTTAAAAAAACCCAACCCAACCCAAAATGGAATCATAAGTTGGACATGACTAATTGACTAAACAGTAATAATGAACCCCTTTTTAATATTATGTTTTTAAGTGTATAAATTAAGATACAAAAGATTACTAGAGAAAATAATTATGTTTAAGTAGTTATAAAAATATTTTAAAAAGTTAAGTTCACTGACCCCAGGTTAAGAACCTCTGACTTAAAAGAATGAGATGGTGTTGGTCATCATGGAAATTGTTCTCCCCTGTTCTTTAGGACAGCTAGTTTTTTTATTCTATTAATTTTAGAAATTATTCATAGTTACCAAGGAAGAGAGATTACATAGTTGTAGCAAAAATAGAGACAGAAACTATACTCTTTTGGAGAAACTTGGTTGTTTAATTGAGGAGTGCATTTTAGTATTGTTAATTAGAAATCTTGAACCCTTGGACTCCATCTCCCAGAATTATTTTTCTCCCTCACGTTGGGTCCTCATGTATTGTATATAAGTTGGCTGTAACCCCACCATTTCACTCTCTTCTCTTGCAACCATGGCCGGGTTAGCTCCCTTTTTACTCTAGCTTTTTATTTTCCTTTACTTCAAGTTATTATTATAAATCTTATTAATAAGATTTATTAATACATATATATGTATATATATAATACTTGAAGATATTATATATTAATTTTTAAGCTTACAGTATGAAAAAAATCTGGTTATGGTCCAATAGAGCACTAAAGCAAATCAGTCTTTGGGTACTGACAGATATATATGCATAATAAAGATGGGAATCTGAAGAGGTAGATGGAAAACAATGACCTTGCCTCTTATCTAACTTTCATTCTGGCTGATTTTTGTCTGAAGCTAAGCCAGAGAGAATACTGAGAGTACTGAAAACTATAGAACCCCAAGTTAGGTAGTTATCTGTAAAATAAGACTATGATCTCCACTTAGAACAGGGGTCAAAGAGATGGGAAGCAGCTTTGTGAAATGGGTAGGATGCCAAATCTAGAGTCAGGAAGACTTGGATTCCAATTCTTCCATCGACATTTACTAGCTGTGTGATCTTGGGTAAATCACTTAACCTTTTTTTAGTTCAGTCAAAGGAAGGAAGTTCTACTTGAAGGCATCTGAAGTCTCTTCCAGCTCTAACTGAATATGCTAAATAAATACAGAATTTATATCCTGGGAGGCAGTGTCACAGTGGTAAGATCTTTGGCTTTGGCGTCTGGGGAACTGGGTTGGTATTTATTAACTGAGTGATCTTGGGCAAGTAACTTAATCTTTCTCGGTTCCTCAGTTTCCTCCCTTGTAAAATTCCCTTCTAGATGTCTTATACTATAAAATACAAATTGATTTCAGAAGGACAGGAGCACAAAGAACTGGGCAAAGAGGAAAGTCTGATGTAGGAGATGGAACCTGACCTGAGTTTTAAAGGAAGGTAGGGACTCTTGGGAGACTGAGATTAGGAAGGAGTACATTCTAGGCATTGGAGGGAATTAGAAGCCCCCAAATCAAAGTTCAAATTCAGTCTCAGACCCTCACTTGTTGTGTGATTCTGGGGGAGTCACTTACCTTGTATGTCTCTGTTTCTTCATCTGTAAATGGAGTTAACAATAGCACCTACTTCACAAAGTTGTTATGAGGCCAAATGAGATAAGATATGTAAAGTGCTTTGCAATCTTATATTGCTATGTAAATGTCATATATTGTTCTTATGATTGCCATTACTATTGTCAATGGATAAGTAGGTGGCATGGGGGAGTGAGTCCTAGTTAGGAAGACATCTTTTTGAGTTAAAATATTGCCTCAGAAATTTAACTAGCTGGGTGATCTTGGGCAAGTCTTTTAATCTTGTTTGTCTCAATTTATTCATTTGTAAAATGAGCCAGAGAAGGAAATGGCAAAATCTTTGTCAAGAAAAACTCAAATGGGATCCCAAAGAGTAGAATACAATTGAAAAATGACAAAACTTTAAAATCCCTTTTAGGAATAACAGCTTCTAGTATATTTCCTTCAGGGCTCAATTCTATGAAAGTTAAGGGATTTGTTAACAGAAAAAAATTTAGTAAGTATATTTCAGTGTAATTAGCTTCTCTTACAATCCTATGTATTTTATTTTGTGAATTTAAAGCATTATTTTGTGAAAGAGTCCACGTTTCACCAGAATGGCAAAGGGAATCATGACACAATGAGGACTACAAGAAACCCTTTCATTAGTCTATTTGGTGGAGGGGTGATGGTGGTGGTTCTACTTAGTTTAAAATGTTGATTTTAACTATATACTTCAATATTATATTCATGATGTCAGTGATGGGTTCATTCCTTCCAATGGTACAGATTGCAATTCACCCATCTCTTCTCATCCTGTGCTATTCTTGTCCAAATCCTCCCATAAATCTTTCATTGCGGATCTGGCTTATTCACTATGCAGTATGCTGCAACCAACCTATTTGTTATCTCTTGTTCTCCCATACAACCAACCAAACTATTTTTCGATCATACACATCCTGCATGATGTTTTTTATGTTCTTTTTTTCAGCATGAATTATTGGTGTTGCAGTCTGTTCATTCCCACCATGCACCTCTCCATTGCCCTTTGGGTCAACAGCACCAATAGCTTAAGAGAAATGCAACCACAATCCCTTCCTACCACAGCATGTTGAGAGTTCCGTTGGTTTCTTAGATGTTGTCAGCAAGCAAGAGTGCTGAAATAAGAGCCTTGTTGAATAAATGGACCAGGTGGAGTTTAGAAATAGCTTTGATTCAAAATCAGGATATGTGACATTTTTACCATGCATGTACTTCAATGATGCTCCTACTATACAAGATCTGGAGTGGCACCCAGGCAGAGGATGCGTTTTATCTCAAATCAGCAAGAAGATAATGAGCAAATATTTTTGGCTCTCAGCTTTCAAGTGATATACAATTTGTCATTGCTTATTACTAATTTTATGCACTTTTAAAATTTAATGATGAATAGTTCTCATGATAATTATCTGATTTCTATATTTATAAGAAACTAACAACATAGATATCTAAGTGCTGTTTCATAAGTGCTACTAAATATTTTTTATTGGAGGCTTTTTGTCATATCATTCCTTTCTGGGGGAAAAATGTCCCCTCTAAACCTCTAGTTTGAAACCTCTCTTTTAACAAAGAAAATCAATGAAGAAAAAAACCCTAGATACAATGATTCCCATCTGACAGTGTATATGCTATTCTTCTCTAGGAATCCCTTACCTCTCTGCTATGACCATATGATCGTAGGATCATAGAATCATATATTTAGAGTTGATTCCACACAACACACCATCTTTCACCTCTGTGACTTTTTACTTGCTGTCCCCCCATGACTGCAATGTATTCTCAGCTTGCCTCTGTCTCTTAGATTGACTGACTTCATTCAAAACTCAACTCTTGTGCCACTTTTCCCTTCCTTCCTTCCTTCCTTCCTTCCTTCCTTCCTTCCTTCCTTCCTTCCTTCCTTCCTTCCTTCCTTCCTTCCTTCTTTCATTTCTTCCCTCTCTCTGTTTCTTTCTTTTTTCCTTTCTTCTTTCCCTTACCTTCTGTCAGAATCAAAACTGTGCATTGGTTCCAAGGCAGAAGAACAGTAAAGGTTAAGCAATATGAGTTAAGTGAATTTCCCAGGGCCATACAGCAAAGAAGTATAAGGCCAAATTGGAATGTAGTACCGCTCATCTCTAGGTCTGGCTCTCAGCCACCTAGCTGTGCCCTAGTGCCACTTTCTCAAGGTTAGAGACTTACTTTTGTCTTTGTATCCGTGGCATTTAGCACAGTGACTGCCACATAATACTTAATAAATGTTCATCAATTGGTTAACTAGAAGTCATATTGTCCAACCATATAACTTCACATATGAGAAACTGAGACCTGCAGAGAGTGAATGAATTCCCTCAAGCCACATAGGCACTAAGTGGAAGAGCTTGAATCAGAACCCAGCATTCATTGCCCTTCCTACTCTGCCATGCTACTTCAAAGTGAGAGCTATATTTTATTATCTATCTCTTCTTTAACATCATCACTGTTTTTTCAGTGACTTGGTGTTTGTTTAACTTCATTTTTAGTGATCTTTTCATTTAAAATGTATAATTGTTCACATTGTATATGATGCTCTTAGCATCTAATTGTATGCATTGTTCTTTTGTTTCTGCTTATTTTACTTTGTATCAGTTCATATAAACTTTTCCATATTTCTCTGGACTCCTTATATTCCTCATTTCTTATTGTAAAGTAATATTTCATTACACATTACATTACAATATTACATGACACTGCCTCTTGACATGACACTTGCTTGACACTCCATTCCTCAGTTCTGGGCATTTTCTCTGGCTGTCCCCCATGTTTGGAATTTTCCTCTTCTTCCTCTCTACTTACTGAACTCCCTGGCTTCCTTTAAACCCTAACTAACATTCCTTTTTCATGCAAACCTTTTCTAATCCCTCTTAATTCTGAGCTGTTAACTATTTCCCATCTATCCTGTGTGTAGTTTATTTTGTAGATATTTATTTGCATGTGGTTTTCCCCTTTAAATTGTTATAAGCTCCTTGAGGGCAGGGTTGGTCTTTTGTCTCTTTTTGTTTCTCTAGAACTTAGCACAGTGCCTGGCCTATAGTAGGAGCTTAATAAATTTTGATTGATTGATTACATTCATACACCACAATTCCACCCCCACCTCAATCTCTTCCCCAATTTATAGAATGTACTTTATTTTCAATTTTCTGTTGTCATAAGTAATTTTCCCCTTTTTATTTTCAGAAACTTGTTATTCTCACCAGGATCTTTTGGAACTTAATAACAGACAATAAGTTAACAAATAGGATAGTCTCTGTTATTTTTTTCTTAATTGGACTCATAAAATTTCTAGTGCTCTTAAAGAATTGTAACAAGTCACTTCACCTTTTTTTTTTTTTTTTTTTTTTTTTTTGCAGTTGGCATATAGAACTGCCAGTCCACAGGCAATGAATGTAGAACAAGACTCTCAGTCCCAAATTGCCATA
This sequence comes from Gracilinanus agilis, assembly GCF_016433145.1. NCBI lineage: Eukaryota > Metazoa > Chordata > Mammalia > Didelphimorphia > Didelphidae > Gracilinanus > Gracilinanus agilis. The sequence goes on along the minus strand of NC_058134.1, from coordinate 258,065,690 downwards.
AAGAACATACTGTGGAGGAAATATGATGGAGCTCAAGGAAATTACCTCTTCTTCTAAGGGAGAACCACTTCTAGACATAAAAAACAAGAAAATAGTGAACTGAGCTCCCTTATTGGTTTAAAGGATTTCAGTGATAGGGCTCATCTCCTTTTTCCTAGTTCTGTTGGCCCCAATGTAGAAGTTGTTATCAAATTAACCAGTGTCTGGGAAGTGGAATCATTTAGCACAAGGCATGAGCTTGTTTCTTCTACTCCAACCTGTGAAATTTTGTGTGTGAAAGTTGAAACTTGACTATTTTTAGGACCATCACATGCAAGATGGATCAGGTGGTAAGGTTTTTTTCCCCCCTTTTTTATCCCCTTAAATTATGAGACTCAAAATAAAAACTATACAGCTTATGATCTAACAGAATTGAGATAACTCTTTTCTTTCTTCTGGGTTTGAAGATAAAAGGTGAGTAGCTTAAAACTGTTCCACTGTATCCTGGTCACTCTGTAAGCAAGTTTTAGCCACACAGGCTTTGAGACTTTTAAATGGGTTTTTTGATTTGAACATTGGTCCCAGCTGCTCTGGTTCTCTTAATCCTTCCCTGACAGACTGCCACCTCAGCTTCTCCCAAAGGAAAGTTGTAGCTTCAAAGGGACTGTGTGTGTGTGTGTGTGTGTGTGTGTGTGTGTGTGTGTGTGTGTGTGTGTTGGAAGGGGTGGAGTAGGGTCCTGGTGAGAGCAGGCGATGCTATACCAGATGTCATTATTCTCCCTGGTGATTAATCATATCAGGATTATTTTTATTTATTTTTGTTGGTAAAAAAGGCAAAATAACTATATTTTTGTCATCATGAAATTAATATTAATTTTAATTAATGGTTTTAGGTTACTGCATAATGCATAATGACATTCTTGTCCTTTCTGGAACAACATATATATCCTGCCATTTGTTCTGTATGCATGTTTCCCTCATTACCATTGAACTAACTTAAACTTTTCACTGTCCACTTTGAGTTAATTAAAAATTAACTGCCTTCTTTCCTCCCTCCCTCTTTCCCCCCCACTCCCCACCATATTCTTTACTCTAGAAATCAACAAAACAATAAATCAAACTCTAATTTGCTTCTGATTTACAAGGTGTGAAATTCAAATGGAAAATATAACAATTTGTTCTCTTAAGTCCATTCAAACTGGACCCAGCATACCCCGAATATAAAAATTTGAACTAGCTTTGGTGGAGGGAGATCCCTTGACTGCAGAAATAGCCAATTCTTGATATATGTTCTTATCCTTTCAGGAAAATAGAACTTGAAGAATTTATCCTTTGTTCTCTTTTAACTATATTAATTATTTTATTTTTATATGCATTCCTTAAAGGCAAGAATCTTTATACTTTCCATGTAATAGGAAAAAAAATTGAGCCATTAATTTAGAATAGGTGGAAAAATTGATACTAGAATCTTACTACAAAGTTGGGCACTGATTCTTGAAGGTAAAAATATGCTCCTTGAATGGAATATGGATGACTGAGGACCAAATGCCTTCTAATATGTTTTGGACAGCATTTTGGTGACCCAGAGCTGCTTTTCTGATATGGTCATCCAGACCTTTGTCTGGTGCTTGTTTGTTTTGTTTTATTGATTCAACATCTGATTGAATGCCACTATTGTGTCATGCAGGATATAAAAAGAAAACAAAATGGCAAAGTCTTACTCAGGATTCATTTTTGACTCATGAATGGCTTCATCTATTAGTGGTACCAACTAGCTAGCACACTCATTAATTAGAATATCTCTTCTAAATGTCTAACTGAATAGTGGGATGCATTTTTTCATCTTTGGAGGATTCATTTTTATATTCAAGCCTTTCTAGCAGAAATTGGTCAAGGCTTGGGCAGGGTAGTTACAATGAATATTTCTCAGGCATATATTCAATACGAGAGGAAGGCCACCAGTACATTCTCCCCTCTCAAATTTTTAGAAGCAAATAAAAATTGCATAGTATGGGTTGAAATCCACATTTTGGATGGAGTACTCATATATGTCGTAGATTCACTCATTACTGTAGCATTGTATATTTGTGTTTACTATTACATACTCATGTATGTATGTGCAGAGTATTCTAAAAGTGTCAGTGGAGTTTTAAGTCTTAAATTGAACTAAGGCTTTTGAGATACATCGATTGGTAAAGTTGTGACTTTTTGTTTTTGTTATTAATATGATTTACTATGCTTAGAATTTTCCTGTTATTGAAGCAGCCCTGCATTCATGGCATATATATGGCCTGGTCATATTGTATTATCTTTTAAAATATGTTGCTGTCCCCTGTTAAAATTTTATTCAGTTTTTTACATAAATATTCATCAAGGCTCCTTTCCTACAGTTTTTTTCTTTATTCACATTTGGTGATATATCAAAATCATGTTTATTTCATAGAAGGGGTTGGTAAAATCTCTTGTTTTTATGTTTTTTTGTAGTTTATATAATCTTGAAATTTTTATATATGTGTATATTACATATATATATATATACATATATGTTTATATGCATATGGGCAACTAGGGGGTACAGTGGATAGAATACTGAAGATTTGAGTTCAAGTTCTACTTCAGACACTTACTAGCTATGTGATCCTGAGTGAGTCATTTAAGTTAGTTTGCTTCAATTTCCTCATCTATAAAATGAGTGAAGGAAATGGCAAGTGACTCCAGTATTTTTGGCAAAAAAATTCCAAAATGGAGTTATAAAGAATCAGACACAACTGAAATAATTGAACAAAAACCAAATATATACATGTATAATGTATAAATGGAGATTTTGAACCTTGGACTTCATCCCCCAGAAGTCCCTTAAAATTTCCCAAAATTCCCTTTAATCTCTCCTGTGCCTCCACATTTGTGTGGTCATATTATTATTTTATAAGTTCTGTAGCTCCTCCCTCTTGCTCTCTTCTTCACAAGTGCAGCTGAAGTTAGTTTAGCACCTTTTCATTCTAGTTTCTTATGTTAGTTTATTATTAGTAAAACTGCATTAAATATGATACTTAATTTTTGTACATTAATTTTCATCTCTACAATAATATATGCATACACACATACATAAGTACATATACATTGAAGCCAGGTGGCATCGTGCAAGGCCTACAAGCCTTGGAGTCAGGAAAACCTGAGTATGTCTTGCCCAAGGATTACAAGTTATATTAACTTGAATAAGTCTAAAAGACTAAAAGCCTTCTTCACTTTTAATTTCATTTGTAAAATAAAGATAATCATAGAACATAACTCCTAGTGTTATCAGTTTTAAATGAGGTAATATGTATAAAATATTCTATAACTATAAAGTAAGATGATCACAAAAATCTGGAAGGACTTATATGAAGTGATGCAATGTGAAGTGAGTGGAACCAGGAGAATGTTGTACATAATAATGACAATAACGTATAATGATCAACTGTGAATGACAATTATTATCAACAAGGCAAGGATCCAAGACAACTCTAAGAGATTCATGATGAAAAAGGATACCCACCACCATAGAAGGAAAAGATGGAGTCTAAATGCATATCAAAACATACCATTCTTTACTTTATTTCCTTCATGAATTTTTCTCTAGTGTAAGCAATATGTGTCTTATTTTACAACACAATAAATATGGAAATATACATTATATGATAACATCTGTACAACTATATCATATTATTTATTTTCTTGGGGAGAAAAAAGGGGTGTGATTGCATAGATTGCAAGGCATCAGAAAATGAATATTAAAATTGTAATTTAATTATGTATAATTAAAAACATGTAATTGAGAAAAAATGAAAATTAAAAATTAAAAAAGGAGTAATGTTAACCATCATCTTCATCTTATAAGATATATTTTCATTTAAAAGATTTATTTCTGCCTCATATATTATCTTCACTTTTAAATTTTACATACAAAAGAAATAGTATTTGTTGAAAAAATATTAGGATTTATATCAAAATAATTTTAGGAGCCGGTAACTTTTCTTTAATCTTTAGAGAGAGTGAAAGTTCTTCCTCCTTGCTGCAGCTCACATGCATGTTTATAATTGCATATACTAGTTACTCATGCAACTGAGTGAGGTTTGAAGATGACATGTTACACGTCTAGATGACAGAGGTCCATGAATATTCTTTATTAGGGTGAAAACCCGGATATCAGTGTGAGGAAGACCAATGGTGAGATGGATGCATTTATCATTGTTATAGACATTCTTGATAACAGCCCAGCATTTCATGGACTGTTGGAACAAGCAATTTGCATTTCTGCATTGTTGCAAATCTTGTCTGGGTGGAATGGCACAAAGGATATTGTCCCCTTCATTGCTCCCAGGAGAATAAGCTTCCTAGCTCTCAGCAGTTAAAAGGAGCAAATCTTACTTTTGATGAGCTATCCAATCTCTAAGATGTCGAGTTCTTTGGGTTATATTTCTACAGTAGGGGTTGAGTGGTGACATTTCCAAACTTTCAAAGTAGTTCTGTCTCCCTATACATTATCTATCAAAATTTGCTAATGCTGCTCTGAGTAGTCATTACTAACTGCCTACTTTTGTTTTTATTCAACAAATAGTGAACACGTTGAGCTTCTACTATATGCCAGGTACTGTCTAGGTGCTAAAGATGCAAAGATGAAAACAAAGCAGTCCCTTCCCCTAAGGTACATTCTAGGAGGGGAGAAAAATGGCAAGTTATCAATAAATGCAAAACATATCAAAGTGATGGAAAGTAACTTCAAATGGGAAAAGTGAAAGGGAAGAACTTAATATCTTGATTGCTAATCCTTTCTTGAAAGAATGAGCAATCAATATAGATGTATATAAACACACATATATGTAAATGAGGTCTATTGGCTAATGTCTGTTAATAAACTGAAGAGCAAAATGGAAGATACCATAATGTCCATGATAATATATAATATTGTATAAACACAATTGTCATGATGCTCATTCAGGAGGTAAACAAGTACTAGAGCATACATAGAGAATCATGATAGAATTTTTTTCATTCGAATTTTAATTTTTGTTATTATTGTTAAATTTAAATTAGTGTTAAAATTGTTTAAATTTTGTTATTCAGAATTTGATAAACATAAAAATATAAAGTTTATTTAAAGAACAGAAAGAAACTGCAACCCTCCCCCCTTTATACACACTTTTTAAAAAAAGTATATAATAGGGGGCAAGTAGGTAGTTCAATGGATTGAGAAACAGAAGGTCCTAGGTTCCAAATTTGCTCTTTAATGCTTCCTAGCTGTGTGACCCTGGGCACATTAACCCCCATTGCCTAGCCCTTATCACTTTTCCACCTTAGAACCAATTATAGTATTGAATCTAAGGTGGGAGGTAAGGGTTTCTAAAAAAAAGATATGTAATAAATTCAAACACATCAGTCTCAAAGCTGTTCTACTTGTCTGTCTCTCATTGAATATTTTTTTGTTCTCGTCTGTATGTTTTGAAAAATGTTTAATCGATACATTCCTTCCCTTTTTTGCCATCACTATTACAGTGCCCATCTCCAACCTTTTCCTGAAATATATAAGCTAAGTCAGAAAAAATAACTTTACATGTTTTCCATGTCAGAAAATGTGTATTTCACTTTGTGCTTTGGAGTCCATGGCCTTCCTGTGGAGTCTCTCTGGAGTGTGCATGGATGGTCACTGGTGATCAGAGATCTTAGGTCTGTCAGAGCTGTTTTTCTTTACAGTGTTCTAGTCTTTGAAGAATTCATTTTCTTGTTTCTTTTCACTTTCTGGTTCCATTATATCTACATATTGTAATATTTTATATGGTTATTTTTCAATTGGTGTATACTCCCTTTATTTACCACTTCTCTAATAAAACTGCTGTTGAGCATTTCTCTCTCTCGCCACACACACATCTATCTATCTATCTATCTATCTATCTATCTATCTATCTATCTATCTATCTATCTATCTATCTATCTTTGTACAATAGTAATATTTAAATGCTATACACAGTTTTAGTGACTTTTGGGGTATTGTTCCAAATTGTTTTCCAATTTGGCTAAACTAATTTATGATACTATCCTCAGTGCATTAGTGTGCTTGTTACATCCCCTGTAAACAACTGTCATTTTTCTTTTTTAACATCTTTGTCAATCTTATGGATGGGATCATGAAACTCAGAGTTGTTTTAATTTATGTATCTTTTGTTATTGATAATTTGGAACATTTTTCCTCCATGTGTTTACTAATAGATTAGATTTCTTCCCTTTCTTCATACTTCCTTTCCTCCCTCCTTCCCTTCCTTCCTCCTCTTCCTCCTCTTTCTTCTCTCTTTCCTCCCTTCCTTCCTTCCTTCCTTCCTTCCACTTTCCTACATTTATTCTTTTAATCATTTCCTCCAGAGCTCTTATTTTACTTATAATCCCTCTTTATTTTGGTCTTCTTTCATTTCTTCTAGTCATTCTTTTGGTTTTTGTGGCCAGGATATTTTCCCCCATGAGTCTTTCCTTGTATTTATTATCAAGTTTTCCCCTTTTCCTGAATTTTTAAAGTTCTACTCCCATATTACTAGTTGAAAATAATTTCGTCTGCCAAGTGGATCTAACTTTGGGTTATTGTATGCTGTGTCAGGAGAGGTCAAGAAGGAAAGGCTTAAAATACAGGTTTGGTGACTGTATCCATGCACTCTCTGAAGACCATCCTAACTACATTTAGAGACTCATTACCAAGGTGGCCTTGGGATAATGAACTTTTAGCCATTGAAACCTTCAGAGATCATTTATCAAGTTGAAAAGCAGATATGCCTTGCTACAGTGGAGGTAGATGGTGAGTCTTCACAGATGAAACCCTTGAAGTATGTAAGGCCTAGGGATAATTATATGGTCTCCTTTTTGTAGTTTTTGTTTTAATTTTACACCTCACAAATGCTCACATCCACTGATGGCCTCTCAATTTGTTGTTCAGTTGTGTCACACTTCATGAACCCTTTTGGAATTTTCTTGGCAAAAAGGCTGTGTAGTAGTTTGCTATTTCTCTTTCCGGCCCACTTTACAGATGATGACACTGAGGTAAGCAAGATTAAGTGATGTGTCCAGGGTCACACAACTAGCAAGTGTCTGAGGCCAGAGTTGAACTCGAGAAGATGAGTCTTCTTCTTGATTCCAGACCCTACGCTCTAGCCACTGCTCCGTCTAGACCTCTCAATATCACCTTCCATTTTTCATCACCTTAATTGGTTTATCCCTTAGTTTTCCATGTCAATCTTTTTTTCAATGTATGAGAACCATCTGTTGGTAGAAAAGGATAATTGCAGGTTATTACTACAATTACTTCCTTATATTTAACTAAATTTTGAACGAAATGAAGAAACTAACTAAACTTACTTACCTAAAACTTTAAGGTTAAAATAATTTGCGTTGTTCCAGAATGCAGTGGAAATAAAAATAAATATGGTCTCTTTTAGGGATAGATATTAGAGAGAATATCTATAAGGAGTTTTCAAATCTAGTAATTATAATTTCATTTACATAATAATAAAAGAGAAATCAGATCTTTGTAAAAGACAAGCATTTGGTATAATTGCATAAAATGACATTTGTAAAAATAATTCTGTAAAAATATTAGCTAAAATGAGTTATGAAATGATTTGTGAAATGTAAATATTATAAATTGCTGAAAACTGGCACTAATAACAGGAATTGAGGACATTAATTTATCTTTTCAACAAGGTATGCAAGACACCATAGGGAAGAATTTGGATCCGATACGATCCTCATTCTCAGTTAGTTTTTAATTAAACAGTCATTTCCTGGCAATAAACAAGGACAACACCAATAAAGGAGTAGGAATATGGAACCTGAGATTTAATTGGGAATTCCAGGGTAAGGAAACTACCTTTTCAAAGGCAGACTTGCACCTTTTCTACAGCTTAGTCAGGGAGTAGAGACCCGAGAGCTTGATTTGCCCAGATTTACAAACTTCTAAAATATTTCAGAGATAGGACTTGAAATCAGATCTGCCCAGGTTTGAGGTTGGCTCTCTATCCATTGTGCCATATTATATAAAAAATAATGGCAATAATAATAACTTGAATTTATAAATTGTTAATAGGTTACAGAGTACAAATAAGTAATTTAAGGTGACAACTTAGAGTCACAATCTGTTTGAATGTTGTTCTAGTTGTCTAAGATCAGACTTTAGTTAACAAATATGAAAAATAAACTACTTTAAAAGCCTTTGAAAAACATTCAGGAGGCAGAGAAATGATGCAGGGGTTTGAATGTTGGGTTTGGAGTCAGAAAGACCTGATTTCAAATCCAGCTTCAGACATTTACTAGCTGTGTGACCTTGGACAAGTAACTTACTTTCTATTTGCCTCAGTTTCCTCAGCTATAAAATGGGGATAATAGAACCTACTGTGAAGGACTGTTTTGAGGATCAAATGAGATATTTGTAAAGCATTCAGTACAGTGCCTGATATACGGAAGGCACTTAATAAATACTTCCTTTCCTTCATTCCACAAGGATTTCTGGAATACCTGTTGTACAGCTATTGTAGGAAAAAAAATCTAGTACTTATCACTGAGCTTATGATTTATTTGGGGATGCCCATTTATATCTATTGTGTTATTATTCAGTTGTGTCAGACTCTTCATGACCCCATTTGGAGGTTTTTTGGTAAAGATACTAGAATGTTTGCCATTTTCTTCAGCTCATTTTTTGGATGAAGAAACTGAGGTAAACAGGTAAGTGACTGTTAGTACATGTCCAACACTGGATTTGAACTCACGAAGTTGAGTCCTTCTGATTCCAAGTCCAGTGTTCTGTCCACTGTGCCACCTAGCTGCCTATCGATAGCTATAGCTGTAGGTTTAATTCATTGAGATTTTAAGGCTCTCTTTGCTTGCAGTTTATGCGTTTTGTGGAAGTGGGCTGAAGACTGACTAGTTGGGTTGGCAATCCCTGGAGACTGTGCCAGGTGGCTTTGGAGAAGGAAGGATATCTCATTTCTCCTGAGCATCCTTGGAAGGATAATCAGGCTGGATGAGGAATAGCGGTGTCCTGTCTGGGTAAGGTCTTTATTCATAGCCCCCTCCCCCAAGTCCTGCTGCCCCGCCCTTTCAGTGTCCTGAGAGAAGTCAGCCCAAGTCCGGAGAAGTCGTAGAGAGAGTTCCAAAGAGGAGCAGTTATCTCCCTCTGCAAAGGTCTCTGGCCCTGGGAAAGCCTCTGTATGGACGCACAGGGGGCTGACAGGACAGACGACGCTCTGTGTAGCTGATGCTGTTCCTGGTGAATCGTGGTGCACCCCGAGGCCAGTGAGCTGTGGCCAAAGGGAACAAGAAACAGCCAGAGTCAGTCCCTAGCGGGGCACCTCATGCCTTGAGTTGGGCTCGCTACGGGGAGAGCTGTGACCACCTGGTAGCCTAGGAGAGGAACTCTTCGCTTCCCTCTCTTCTCCGATAGCTACGGAGATGTCCGAGTCTTGAGCCACTAAGGGAGGACGCTAGCCGAAAACAGCCAGAGTCTGTTTTACCTCTCTGGGTAAAAGTGGAGTTCATTATACTTATTCTGATGATCACAGAGCTGTTGAGAGGAAAACTCTGAATCAACTTTAAAGTGCTATATAAATGTGAATGAAGATGATTGTGCCAGTATGTCAGAGATGTCAGAGAAGGGAGACTTGGGACAGAAGAGATACCAAAGGAATAGTTCAAGTATCATGAGAAGATTCTATCTTGCAGACGTGACCCTGGCAGGTGTTCACCGCAGGATTGCCGGGACTTGAACTTGCTGCAAATTACATGTTGCAGAAATAACTTGTTTATCAACTTCCCTCTCTTTTAATATAACCTTTCTTAAGATCTTGATAGGCTAGAAAAATGGGCTGAATATATATGCATATAATATAACACAATGTGCACATAACATATGAATACATGCATTATAATATATGTACATATGTATAAAATATATAACACATACACAATATATTTCTATATGGCACATATAATATATGCATATAATATGCATACATGGATATGTGTATATAATGTGTGTATAATATATGCATAGGTGCATATGATATATGCACATATAACATGTATATACTATAGGAATGTGTGTATATATAAAATGTATATAATATATGAATATATGTATATATAATATGTATATACTATATGTACATATGTATATGTGCTATGTATATAATATACGAATGCATGTATATATGTATATGACATATGCACATGTGTAGATAATGTATAGTGTGTATAACAGATGCACATATGATATGTGTACATAATATTCATGCACACATATATGCACATAACACAGGCATATGTGTACACACATACACAATATGTATGCATTATAGGTATATGTGTATATAATATGCACACAATACATGCATATGTGCATATAACATGCAGGTAGATACAATATATATATGTATATGAATGTGTGCAACACATATAGGCATATAATGCATGCATGCACTATATGTATTGATACATGCATGTATAGTATGCATGTAATGCATGTCTATTGTACATAATATATGTATGGTATGCATATAATATATGCATATATATGATATGCATGTATAGATACAATATGTGTACACACCACATGTATATATGTACGTGTGTATATATGATGAATGGATGGTATGTATGTAACATATGCATACATAATATGTTTGTATATAATATGTATATAGCATGTATATATAGAATATGTATATAAGATATATGTATATAAACATGCATATGTGTTGATTGTTGTCCTTAGTACTTGAAGAGGACCAAAGTGACATCATTGGTGCTGTCTTCTTATGGGCAAATAAACTGGATTTAAGTGGGGGCAGAGTTGTACAAAATCATCAACCTCACTGTCTGTTCTAAAGTCATTGAAGTCCGGTGGCAAGACGAAAGTCAGGATGACTAGTGATGGTCCAGGATACAGCGGATGACCTTGGCCTCTTCAATGCCTAACCAAGCTCTAAAAGCTTTGGTGCTTGCTTCCACCATCTTCATGGTTATTGGAAAAAATTATTCTTCTCCAGCCATTCTGCCCAGCGAAGTCACCATATGCCCATATCACCCCCAACTTACCATTTGGTTTGAGGCTTGTTGGTTACGTTAAACCTGCTTTAACTGATCTGCAGAGATGGTTTTCCTAGGATGTGGCTGCTGTGCTGCTACAGCTTCTTGGAGCCACTGGTCAGAGCTAGATAGCAGGTGAACACCAAAGGAGGAAGGTGGATCTGAAGAGGGTTCAACAAGCCCTCATACCAGAGGTGATGGTCTTTCCCGAACACCCTGTACACTCCTCTTCAATAACTAGGCAGCTACTGACTCACAAAACAGAATTATACAATTCAGTGATCAACTATGATTCCAGAAGAATGAGAAGGAAGAACGTAACCACTTTCTGACAGAGAGGTGATAGACCAACAGGCAGAATGAGATTGGTATTTTTGTACATGGACAACATGATCATTTGTTTTGCTTGAATGTTCCTATTTGTTATAAGGACTTTGTTTTTCTTCTTTCTTTTTTCCTACAATAGGGAGTGTTGATAAGAGTGGGAGAGAGAAAAATAAATATTTGCCAATTGAAGAAATATGTAAGCACACACACATATAGTATTTTTATGAAGGAATGTCTACTTCAAAAGGTAGAATTATAAGTACATAAACATATCTCCTAATACATGGCTGGCATTTTCTTCCTCCTTACCACCTCCCCTAACTTGGTCTTAGGGGAGGGGAAGATGGTTAGGCTCATAGCTTAGCTTGTGTCCTTTGGGTCCAAGTCCAAAATCCTCCTCAGGCTTGAGGAACAAGTCCTTTGGTTTCTTAGGTCTTCCCTGATGGCCTGGCTGTATCATCCTATCTGCGACCCTGGCTTCAAGGTCCCCTTGGCTTGAACTCTTGGTCTCATGACAATCACCTCCAGCACCTGAAACTGAGGTAACAACAGAGAACAGAAACAAACACCCTCAGGCCCATTTCTTGGAATTAGGATAAAAACCATGGAGCAGGGGAAGGAGAATCCTTAGTCTCTCACTGGTTCTGTGCATGGCTTCCATGCTGACAGAGCCAAAAAGAACTCATCAGAAAGAGAATGGCAAAAGAGCCAAGTTGAGAAGGATGAATGGTTTAGCCTTATCAGTTTTAAAGATGTAGGAAGTTAATCAAAGGAGATTACCCCACTCCATGTGGTAGGAGATGTACTAGGTTCCATGTTAGAAACTCAGATTACATATACACACATGTATAAAACTATGAGAATATGTTTTGACATTCTTGGTTCTGTATTGTAGAATAAATACAGTAGAGCTTTTTTTAAAATCAGAGGCTCTTGGCAATTTGAAAAGCATTTTAAGGAAAATTGTCTCCTAAGATTCTTAAAATGGGATCCTATCGCTTTCAGAAGGGTAAGTGAAATAATGTCCTTTCTGTCAAGATGTAAGAAATGAACATGAATGATGATAAAGCTCTCAACTTTGAAGGGCATGTAATTTAAGATCAGTGTTATTATGAATGAGAGGTTATAAAATTTGATGTTGAAAATTAGAACATTGTGGGGATTTTTACTTCATGTCAGAGTTTTAGCTCCCTGATCTACTGTACTCAGTTCAATTTACATAGGCTTCTATATTTGAGAGAAGTAAAGTCCAAGTTTTTCCTCAGGTACTCTATAGGATCTCTGAAAATAAGATTCTAAATTCAAGGAAAGAAGCTTCTTTTAATCCAGATAGCGTAACTAAATAAATATTTCCTTTTAAGAGGCTTCGAATGATTCACTTGATTGAATTGTAATATTTTTCTTTATAATCCTACCTCAAGCAATTGGGTACCAAAGGTATTTTATCTTTTAACTTTATCTTATTTTTTAAAAATCTTTACCTTCCAACTTAGTATCAAATATTAGTTCCAAGGCAGAAATGTGATAAGACCTAAGCAATGGACTTACCCAGGTCACATAGATAGGAAATGTCTGAGTCCAGATTTGAACCCAGGACCTCCTGTCTCTAGTGTAAGGATGGGATTTGTGCAAGGCTATCAATCTGCTGTGCCATCTAGCTGCTCCCAACTTTAAAAAATCCTTACCTTCTACCTTAGAATTGATAGTATCAGTTTCAAAGCAGAAGAGCAGTAAAGGTTAGGCATTTGGGATCAGTATCTGAGACTAGATTTGAACCCAGGATCTCATGTCTCCAGGCTTGACTCTCCATCTACTGAGCCATCTGACTACCCCACCAAAGACACTTTAGCAAGCAAATATGTGTTTTGAAACAAACTGTAATCTGGGGAACTACATTCCCTAACATGCCCTCTACCTCCTAGGGTTCCCTTCCCCCTATGTCCTGGCATGGGATTGGTCTGTAAATGGACCAATCCCAGGCTAGGGAGGAGCTTTTGATGTACATTGGAGATCCGGAACTGAGACGGAGAGCAGGAGCTTGTGGGAGCAAAGATATTTTTCTTATTATTAAAGACCTTTTTCTTTTGATTTTCCTCTGCTTTCTTTCTTTTTTTTTAATCATTACATTTGGCGACCAATGAAGGGACCAAGGACATTTCAGGTAAGCAGGAGCACTTCCTGCACCCCCCTCCAGTTTCCCAGGTTCCCTTCCATACCCACCCACACAAAAGGTGGGAAGCCACTTTCTAGCGACTCCTTTCCCACTCCAGCTTCCACTCCATCTCCTGCTCTTTATCCCTTGTGCCCCTCCTCTTTTCTCCTTCCCACTCCTCCTTCTACTCTCTTTTCCTCTTCCTCCACCTTCTCCTCCTGTTCAGATCCCCGGCTGAGATCTCTTTTTTTTCCTGCTGGCTCCTCTGGCTGATCACCCTTCTCCTTGCTGTGAACTCTTCTCAGAGCCGTGCTCAGCCATTTTCCTCCTTCTCCTTTCTCCAGAGGCTTTCCTCCTCCCTGCTACCACTGCCATCCTCCCCAAATCTCTCCTATGCTCTCCATCTTTCTTTTTTTCCTATCTACAGCCCCCTCCTGCTCTTGCTGGTTCCAGTCCACTTTCACTTTCCCTTACCCCCCCTCCCCCCACTCCCACAGCTAGGGAGGTTGCTGCACTGCTACTGTTTCTCTCTTCCTCAATTTCTCTCCTTGCCTTTCCCCTGGCTGAGCCTCTTCACTCAGGGGCTTGGCCAAGGCCCACATTACTACCTGGGACTTCCTCCTTCCTACCCAGGGCCTTGCTTGTTGGCCACCAGCACCCATCACCTGCTGCGGCCTGCTGCTCTGTGGATGTTGCTTGTGCTCAGCCCCAGTAAAGCCATCCACAGCCCCAATCCCTGAGCTGTTCCTGCTAGCAAGAGCCTAAGGTAAAGTATAACTCCTTTTCCCCACCCCTAGCACCCTGATGGCAAATCTATGACACACGTGTAAACACTGACACATGTAGCCATTTTTGATAACACAAGGCTGCATATGACCACATACAGAGAAGTATGTTATTTAAACTACAGATATTGCAAAATTATGCTCTTTTTCTTGAAGTGACACACCACCTGAGTTATGCTCATTTTTTTGGCAAATTTTGACACACCAAGCTCAAAAGGTTACCCACCACTTCTCTAGAATAGTGGCTTTTGTGGTGCCCTACAGCTGTTGCACTAGTTCCTCTAGCTAAGTACTGTTGCCCCTGTTTCTGGCCTTGTCAACTCCTTCCCCACCTTGTGGTTTTTTTGCAAATTCTCCCCCACCCCTGCAGGCCATTTAAACCTTCAGTTTCCTGCCCAATGGTGTTCCTAGGTTCCTGCCTGGGGTTGGGGTTTGGGGGGTTTACACCTGCCAACTTATCAGGCACAGTGGGGGAGGGTCTTCTGTTTTTTGTTTTGCTCTTTAGCAGCAACTGAGACACAATGTTGAAAAATATGTTTGCAACTTTAATAGAAAACCTTTTGTCCCCAGGGATTTTTCTATAATTGGAAAACCTTAGGAGTTCAGACTGGCTTTTTCTTTTGATAATCTTAGGTGGTTTTCTTTTTATTAACCTCAACACTAAACACCAAATGGCTAGCCTGCAAATCCAAATGCAGGCCCAAATGGATGCTTTAAAAAAAACCTTGCCTGTTCTCTAGATGCAAATGGAAGATCCTTTCCCACTTATACCTCAGATGGAATTTCTCCTCTCTTGTCTTATACAGCTCCTGGCCACCTTGCCTCCCCCTGCCCCTTCTCTCAGTGTCCTGCCCTCTCCTGCCCCTTGTCCCAGCCCCCAGACCTGCCCATCCCCAAACCCAGCTCCCCACCCCCTTTCTCTGTATTGGCACAGACATCCAGTAAAAAGATAAGAACCATGACTGATTCATTTGAAGGTCTTTTCCCCTTCAGGGAAAAGCCCACCTTAAAAAGGAATGGGGACATGATGACCTTAAGGCACCATACACCTTTTACTCCTCAAGTTATTAAAAAATTCAAGCAAAATGTTCCTTCTTTCGAGGATGATCCTATTGTAGTTATTAAGACTCTGGACAATATATTTCGCACATATGATCTTGTATACCAGGATGAACAAAACTTGCTCCAAGCCTTTTTTTTAAACATTTATTAATATTCATTTTTAACATGGTTACATGATTTATGCTCCTACTTTCCCCTTTGCCCCCCGCACACCTCCCACCCATGGCCGATGCACATTTTCACTAGTTTTGTCATGTGTCCTTGATCAAGACCTATTTCCAAATTGTTGATAGTTGCATTGGTATGGTAGTTTAGAGTCCACACCCTCAATCATGTCCACCCCGACCCATGCGTTCAAGCAGTTGTTTTTCTTATATGTTTCCTCTCTTGCAGTCCTTCCTCTGAATATGGGCAGCGTTCTTTACCATAAATCCCTCAGAATTGTCCTGTGTCATTGCATTGCTGCTGGTACAGAAGTCCATTACATTCAATTTTACCATAGTATATCAGTCTCTGTGTAGAATGTTCTTCTGGCTCTGCTCCTTTCGCTCTGCATCTGTTCCTGGAGGTCTCTCCAGTTCGCCTGGAACTCCTCCAGTTTATTATTCCTTTTAGCACAATAGTATTCCATCACCCGCATATACCACAGTTTGTTCAGCCATTCCCCAATTGAAGGACATACCCTCCTTTTCCAATTTGTTGCCACCACAAAAAGCAAAGCTATAAATATTTTCGTACAAGTCTGTTTATCTATGATCTCTTTGGGTGAGTTCATGGTATGGCTGGTTCAAAGGGCAGGCATTCTTTTATAGCCCTTTGAGCATGATTCCAAATTGCCAGCCAGAATGGCTGGATCAGTTCACAGCTCCACCAGCAATGCATTAATGTCCCAATTTTGCCACATCCCCTCCAGCATTCATTACTCTCCCCTTCTTTCATTTTAGCCAATCTGCTAGGTGTGAGGTGATACCTCAGAGTTGTTTTGATTTGCATTTCTCTAATTATTAGAGATTTGGAACACTTTCTCATGTGCTTATTGATACTTTTGATTTCTTTACCTGAAAATTGCCTATTCATGTCTCTTGCCCATTTA
>NC_058134.1:257993838-258048821 GCF_016433145.1 Gracilinanus agilis | reverse complement strand
TGATTTTGACTACATTGTTTTTGTTTGTACAAAACCTTTTTAGTTTAATATAATCAAAACCATTTAATTTACATTTTGTAATTTTCTCTAACTCTTGCTTGGTTTTAAAGTCTTTCCTTTCCCACAGATCTGACAAGTAAACTATTCTGTGTTCACTTAACTTGTTTATAGTTTCCCTCTTTATATTCAAGTCATTCACCCATTCTGAATTTATCTTGGTGTAGGGTGTGAGATGTTGATCTAGATCTAATCTCTCCCATATTGTTTTCCAAATTTCCCAGCAGTTTTTGTCAAATAGTGGATTCATGTCCCAAAAGTTGGGCTCTTTGGGTTTATTATACACTGTCTTGCTGACATCATTAACCCCGAGTCTATTCCACTGATCCTCCCTTTTATCTCTTAGCCAGTACCATATTGATTTAATGACTGCTGCTTTATAGTATAGTTTGATATCTGGTACTGCTAGGCCCCCTTCCTTCACATTTTTTTTCATTATTTCCCTTGAAATTCTTGATCTTTTGTTATTCCAAATGAAATTTGTTATAGTTTTTTCTAATTCAGTAAAGAAGCTTTTTGGTAGTTTGATAGGTATGGCACTAAATAGGTAAATTAATTTGGGTAGAATTGTCATTTTTATTATGTTAGCTCGTCCTACCCTTGAGCAATCAATGGCTTTCCAATTGTTTAGATCCAGTTTTATTTGTTTGGGCTCCAAGCTTTTTTGACAGAACGGGAGGAAAGTAAAATTATTTCTATTGTTAATAAAGCCCAGGGAAGGAATGCTTTTTATTGGCCAGAGCATGACCCGAAATGGGATGTAAATGATGAAGGAGAATATTTACAACTATGCCATGCTATAAAAGTATTGTTAAAGGCAATGAGAGATTGCTCCAATAGGCCAAGTGTATGGCAAGTTTGAGAGTCTTAAACAATCAGATGATAAAACACCTTCCCAGTTTATGGATAGACTTATTGAGCTGGGAGGAAGGTATATAGACCTTGACCTTACCAAAGAGAGGGATGTAAGGCAAATTAGAAGACAGTTTGTAAATAACTGCTGCAAAGTGGTCCAGGATTATTTTAAGACAAACTGCCCAAACTGGCCCAATATGGACATTAAGGAATTAAGAAGGGTTGCAGTTTATGTCTCAAAATACCATGAGGAGAAAAATGTGGAGAGAAATTATTTGGTAGAAGCATTAAGGAAAGAAATAAAATCTTTAACTGAAAGACTTGATAAAAAGAAAAAGAGAATGAAGGACAAGCAGTGTCAATTGCCCCTTTGTAGGAATCCAAATATCAGTCACTTATATGCCACTTCTGTGTAAAAAGGGGTCACATAATGATGAATTGTAGGAATTAGAAACAAGCAATTAGAAATAATAACAGAAATGACAACTTTAGAAATAAGAACAATTAAAGAAATAATAATAGTTATGAAAATAATGCTCCACATCCAACTCCAAATGAGGCAAATGATAATTCACACCAAAATACCCAACAACAGTATATCCAAACTGGAGTTCATCTGCGCTATACTCAGGGTGAGGCTACCCTCCTCAGCCTAGACGAGCTCAAGGAATTCCCCCAAACACACCAAATACCCAAAGATATTTATGAAGGTGTTAAGGAGGGTTAAGGGAACTGGAATCAGAGGGTACAACTGTTGATTTCCCAGACCATGATGTCTTAATGCTGGAAGTTGAAAAGAAATATTTCCCTTCCAACAAAATATTGCAGGTATATGTAAGAGTTTATTAATGTCTATCATTGAAAAGATTCTCTTAGAGAAGTAAGCACTGGCTAATGAACATAATGAAATATCCAAATCACTAGAAAATATTCATTTGGATCATTATTAAAGTTAACCCAACTTTGCAAATATGTATTTTTCTTAATTAGCAAAAGCATCTCAAAATGATTTACAGTATTTAGAGCTTTACAACAAATAAAGTATCTGTATTTTTAAAACAGACTCTACACTGTGATTGACATAAATCTTTTGAAGGGAAAATTTGTGGCTCTATATTTAAACTTTGTGTTGGTTAATATATATATATATATACATATATATATATATATATATATTGCTGTTACTCTATGTCATTTTTAGCTATTATAATTTTGCTATTGTATATGTATAGGATGGTACAAATAAAGACACTGAAACAGAAATAGTTTTAGTGTCTTTATTTGTACCGTCCTATACTTGTGCCTGGGAAAATGTCTTTGTAAAAGTCAATAAACTAGTTGGAAGAAACTTGTATTTGTAACCTTTAGATAAGTTGATGTGTTTTTTGTGAATTTTGAGAATTTTAATACTTTCTTTATGTGTGCATTGCCTATTGTACTACTGTTTTACAAACCTGTTACTTTGTAAAAATCATTTGCACTCACACTGTGAATCATGGCTAAGTTAAAAAGGAAATGGATCTCTTTTTTTGGGGTGAGGAACCTTTGTAGTCTACCTCTCTTTGGCTGACACAGTGTGCCACTGATTGTAAGCTATATATTTTTGATATTTGAAACATTTTTTTATTATTGTTTCTCCTTGCATGTGAAATATAGTATTTGAGTTTTTCTCTTTTCTTTCTCCCATTTTTTGTCCTTGAAGCACGTCACCAACATCAAAAGATTTTTTTTTATTTTACACTAGTGTAAGGTTTAGAATATCCACTAGCCCTAAATGTAAATGCATGCCCAGCAGCCTTAGACTATGAAAACTACCACTGGTTCTTTAAATATTATGGAACTTTGTTTCATGAATGTGTCTGATTCCAGTAAAAGGGATCAAAAAAGGACCACAGATTTCACCTGCACAGTGCCAAGGAAGCATAGACTTAACCTGAATAGTGCCAAATGAGCACACAGGTCAAAGAGACAAACCAATCCTGATAGGATTGATGAGATTCTGCACCAATACAAAAGAACTTGAACCTTGTTTGAGATTTGATGTTGCAGCATTTGACATATTGTTTGATGCAGGACTCCTTGTATTACACTTTTTTGTAAAACACTTTCTATCAAGTACCTAACATTGGCTGTTCTGGCTCCCCTATCCCTGAGAAATGACAAAAGAGCAGACCAGGGAATGATAATTCCCCTTTGCTTCGAAAATCTTCAAAAAGTCCCTTTTCTCTCTTTATTACTATGGCAATTTACTGTAGTCCTGGCTGCTGAGTGGGTAAGTGCATGATTGCTATTACAAGCTTATAGGACATAAATCACTTTAATTGGGCCCTGATTCAAGAAACTGTTATAATTTTATTTTTCCCTACTTAGGATTTTTGCACATAGGATTTGTATATTTTATATTTTTTCTAGTAGTTACTTTTTTCTCTTTTATTTGAATTTTTGTGATATTTCTGATATTTTTCTTTGACATTGATTCATATACCTCAAACCTCAGCCATGTATCCCTGTGTGATTTCTATGTTTCTCAATATCCTCCTCAGGGGGGAATGTGTTATTATCTTATAATGAAAAGTTTAAGTTCTTTTAAAAGTAATTTTAGGGTAAGAAACTTGCTGCCTCTCAGAACCCAGAAAGTGAACTGCTTGCAGAAGATGCCATAAAGATGCCATAAAGAGCCCCACGCAGTGCTCCAAGAGATCCTGAGCAAACTTTTGGATGTGCTGAATTGAACTTTGGGGGTTGAATGCATTTGTTTTGTTCAATGCATTTGTTTTGATGTGCATTGTTGTATCAAAGGGGACTACCCCCTGATTGGTTTTGTTCTTTTTCTCTTTTCCTTATTGCCCCCAAATTGTTGTATTTTCCCTTAAGAAACTGTATGTATCTTTAGTTGAAGTTATAAGTTGGGTTGTTTGCAGGATCCATTGGGGAAACTGGTCTCCCAGTGGAACGCAGAGGGTGAATGTGTGTTTTGAAGCAAACTATATGCTGGGGAACTATATTCCCTAGCATGCCTTGCAACTCCCAGGGTTCCCTTCCCCCTATGTCTTGGCATGGGCTTGGTCTATAAATGGACCAATCACATCCTAGGGAGGGGCTTTTGATCTAACTTGGGGATCCCGGTTTTGGTCTAGAACTGAGATGGGGAGCAGGAGCTTGTGAGAACGAAGGTATTTTTTAGTTATTAAAGACCCTTTTCTCTTGACTTTCTTTTTTTATCATTACACAAACTACTAGATTTCTCAAGTTCAATTCAGTTCAACTCAATAAACATATATTAGGCACTTATAGTGTTCCAGGCATTGTGCTAGGTGCTAGGGATACAAAAGGAAAAAACAAAGATTGCCCTTATCCTCAAGGAATTTATACTCTAAAGAAAGAAGACCCTGCACAAAAGAAAGCTCAAAAAGGAGGGAGCCAGCAAAGGGCATCCTGTGGGAGTATGATAATTCTCTGAAGTGGAAACCAAGCAAGTGAATGATGGAAAATAGGGTTTTATTTGTAAGGTTCTGAGTCTTCTACAGAAGGAAGACATTAAGAGGAAATTATTTGCTCTACTTTCTAGCCCTCTGATCATAGGGAAGAGGCAAGTAAGGGAATTGAGAAGGTTTTAAATATCAAAGACTAGATCGATCTGCATGGTGATGAGATTTCAGGTCATCAGCTATGAAAGGTATAATATCCCATAGAGCCAAATCAAATAGAACTGCTGATTAAAAAAAGACTATGTCATTAAAAAGATGAATTTATTTGTTACATTAAAACAACCCAGTTAACTACCTCTCTTTTCCCTCCCAACTAGGGAAGACATCCCTTGACAAAAAGATATATCTATATAATAAAATAAAACTATGTCTTACTATTTCTAAGTTTTTTCCTCTGGAGGTGGACATACACAAGTCACTCTTCAAACAATATTCTGTTGATATATATATATATACACACACACACACACACACACACACACACACACACACACACACACACATATATATATATATAATGTTCTCTTGGTTTTGTTTATTTCACTCTTCATAATTTCATGTAGGTCTTTCCATGTTTTTCCAAAATTAACCTGCTCATTAGTTCTTATGGTATACTAGTGTTCCATTACCATTAGCGCTATATTATTCTTAGAATTTTAATTATAGATTTAGAGCTGGAAGGGACCTCCAAAACATTCTACCCATTTTATCAGCTTTTTAGCAATCACTTTAATAGAAGCTGTTTTGTTTTTATTCTTGTATATCTTATACCTACACCAGTTTTTCATCTATAGGGATAGGGAATAGGGCTTCTCATCTACCTTTGGTGTCCAACTTAAATTCTTGGGGTATGCGTCTGGGAGTAGCATTTCTTGATCTAAGAGTATAAACACTTTAAAAGTACAATTAAAAACAGACAAACCCTTGCCTTCCATCTTAGAATCAATACTATGTATTGGTTCCAAGGCAGAAGATCTGTAAGGGTTAGACAAAGGAGGTAAAATGACTTATTCAGGGTCACATAGTTGGAAAATATCTGGCTTCCAATCCACTGAACCAACTAGCTGCCCCTAAAAGTACAATATTTTAAAAATACAACTTGAAATTGTTTTCCAGAATTATTAGACCAGTTCACAGCTCCATCAACAGTTAGTATGCCTTCTTTCCTTCACACCCTCCAACATTTATTTTCTTGAAGTTCTGGGAAAGAACTCACCACTTGGAAGTGGGGGAGGAATCATCTTCCAGGACTAGAAAGCAGAAGAGGATAGAACTGTATTCCAAGATGAGAAGACTGCTGCTATGGAGACATCTTCATGGATGAGAAGTCTGCTAGTATGGAGGAATCTTCCAGGGTAAGAAGGCTATTGGCATGGAGACATCTTCCAGCATGAGAAGGCTGATAGGATGGAGACATCTTCCAGGGTGAGAAGGCTGCTAGAATTGAGGTGGAGAAATTCAGAGAGTCAGGAACAAAGTCAAAGGATGTGACTTCTGAGATCTCTTCAGACAGTATGAGTCTGATAGCTTAATTTGTGGGAAAATATAATTGGCACATATTCTCTCCTTTTCGAATTCTTCAACATGATTTGTCAATTGTCACAGGAGTTGCCTTAAATGTCAATTTTTCCTGATTACATTCGAAGAATGTTACAGATGGACTGTCCAAGTGGCACATGGATTTCCCCGAGATACTAAAAAGAATCAGAGGAAAGCCTTCAGCATGTTGGAAGGCTTCTCTGTGGATAATTTGTTGGGAAACACAAACCAAAATAACATCAGATAAGACTGGAAGTGTTCACAGTCTCAGAATTCATGTAGAGAGTAGCTAGATCAATAAATGAGAAATCTACCTAAAGTGTCTTTACAAGAGTGGCTGTTTGCCTGTAGAATACTGTGTTTAATATTCCAACTGATGTGTAAGCAGACAGAGCAGGATCCCATCATATAGCTTCTGAGCTTAAAAATGAATCCCTTCCCATCGTCTGCAGAAAAGACAGAACCATGGAATGTTAGGGCTGGAAAGAACTTCAGAGAAAACGGAATCCAACTCATTTATATGCAGAGATAGGGAATAACATGGCTACGGTCACATAGCAAGTTAGGGACAAAGCAGGGCTTTGAATCCATGTCTCCTGAATCCTGGTCCTGCTTTACTTTTCACATTTGCTTCTTATAGGGCTCTCTGGGAAGGTCTCATGAAGGGTCTTAATTTCATTAATTCCAATTCAACAAGCATTTCTTTGGTATTTACTATGTGCCATGCACTATGCTACGTGCTGGGACAAACAGGGAAAGAACACATGTTGATAGAAATAAATGCAAAATAAATGTAAAAGAATTACTTAGAGGTGGACAAAGTTCACATCTGAAGGGGGACTTGTTAAGAAAAGAACAGAATTTCCATAGGGCACAATGGTAGGATAAGGAAAAGTGGGAGAGCTTCTATTTACTTAAGTTTACTCATCTGTAAAATGGAGATAATAATAACACCTACCTCCCAAGGTTGTGCTGAGGATCAAATGAGATATTTGTAAAGTGTTTAGCCAGTGTCTGGCATATAGTAAGCATTATATAAATATTATATAATGTTAATTAATTAGTGTTAACTACTAATGTTAGCTATAACCATATACATATGTTAGAAACATTATATAAATGTTATGATGATGATGATGATTCCCTTCACAAAAGTAATGGTAATATTGATTTGCCAGGTAAATATCTTGAGCTGGATTCCAAGAAAAAATAATCTCTTACAACTGATAAATAGATCTGTGTTTAAAAGACAGTGATGCCTCTCTGTTCTGCCTGTTAGCTCGCCATTCTGAACTGCCTCATTTTTAATATTATGTGATGCCAGGACACCTTCGGATAGGAGTAGGGGGCTCAGTGGATAGAGTGTTGGACTTGGCATCTTTTAAACCTGTGTTTATGTATTGTATTGGATGTTTATTAACTATGTGGTCTTGGGAAAATCATTTAGCTTCTCGGTCTTAGTTTTCCTAACTATTAAATGGGGACAATAATTGTACCTATATTCTAGAAGGTTATATAGAACAAATGAGATAAAATCCTTTGCAAACCCTAAAGGACTATATAATGCTAGCTATTATTGTTATGGGGGAAAGAGAAGTGGGAACTTTCTCCATTTTGAAAGGAATATTAATTCCTATTTATCTTGTACATAGCTTGCTTTATATACATACATATGCATCATCTCCTCCATTAGACCATAAGCTCTTTCAGGGTAGGGACTGCCTTTTGTCTTTTTTTGTATTCCTAGTACTTAATGCAGTGTCCTTAGTAGGATAGGCACTTAATGCATGATTGTTGATTCACTGATATTTGTAAAAATTCTTCAATATTTCTGCCACTGGTCTTTTTCCCCCTTTCCCTTTTCTGGTCTATAAGCCCCAACTAATTAATCTCAAATGATTTCATGTAGAATTATCATTTTGTTTGTGAAGATGCATATTGATGGTATTTGTTAAAATTAATTTGTATTAACTTTTATTTTCTTTGTTCCTGAACACATTCCTTCTCCCTTCCCTACCCATTGGGTCATCTTTCATAATAATAATAATAATAATAACCAAAAATATGAAAGTGAAGAAAAAAACTGTTCCATGGAACTCACCATATACATCAGTTGAGTCTGATAGTTTACACAATGTTCCATATCCATATTCCCCTGAATCGGCAAAGAAGAGAGGAAGTGTTCATTTTTTCATCTTGAAGATCTATTAAAAATTGGTGACTAATGACTCTACCCTTGTCCTTCTCTCACCTAAATATAGATCAAGTCTTATTGTTCTGTCACACCAGAAAATGATAGAAGTTCTTTGGCTAGGTATCCTCTGTCCAGAGAAATTCAGTCTTAGCCAGGTGGGATTCTTGTCTCCTTTCTAGATTTCCTGAAGTCTTGGCACATTTGTGTCTTGGAGAAGCAGAAAGTGAAAAGATAATGCTTTATACAGTGAGAGCCTTGACTTGGACAGATTTATCATGGCGAAAGATGGATAGGTTGCTTCTTGCTTTTTCCCAACCAGAAATACTTTGACTTTTATTCCTAGATCCAAGGACTGAGCTTATCAAAACTATTCTGGAAAGTAGATTAGCATCATTATGAGCTCCCAGCAACAACAAATTGAAACCACTAGATTTTAAACTTGGCAATGTCTCTAACCTACAGCAGGAGAAGACATGCTTTGCAGAGAGAACAACTCATTTATTTAGTTGGCAAATAGATGGTCTTGCTAAAAACTAGATTCACTGATGTATCCTTTGGGAGTGAACAGCTTATGTCAAATTGATGGGTGGTAGAAGCTGTTCAGCTGGAATCAACCCCAGATTATTATTTTACTTCAATGTTCAATGGCCATTTCTCCTTCTCAGCATGCTCACAAAACTTCTAGCAGGTATAGGGGATGAGGAACAGGTCTGTGATTTTGTTGGTATAAGGAATCCTTAGAGAAGAGATCCTTTACCAAGGCAGAGTTACCTAGAGCACCAAGAAGTAAAATAATTTGCCCAACGTGACAGAGTTGGCATATCTCAAAGGTGAGGCATAAATCCAGGTTTTTGTGATATCAAGATCAGCTTTGTACTACTCATACTACCACATTCCTTCTCATAGGTACAAGAAGGAATGTTAATTGTCCCCAAATCAAAATATGATTCCTTTGGTTCTTTTTTTTTTCTGGAAGAAAATCCATCCCACTGAAAGGATGAATCACAGAATGTTGGTGTTAGCACAATGAGTAAGCCAGGGCAGCTGAGCTATGGAGGCGATAAGCATCAACTCTGAGGCCAGGGATAATCTTATTGTCGGCAATATTATGAAGCTATCTGTAGGCTTCAGACAAAAAAATTTAAAAAAAGGACTTTGAGGATCTTTTTTAAAGACTAGTTCACTTTTATTCTATAGTAGAACTTGAGAGAGAGTTAGCAAAAATAAGATCTTTAAGTGTGGCTGGCTTACAGAGTCAGTTGTTTGTGAGTGGCTTTCCCAGTACTTCTTTGTATTCTCCCGAGTTGTATTTGTCCTTGGGAAAGCTTTGTGGGACATGTTGTGCTGCCCAAACTTACCAAATACATGCAAGAGTTGGATGGAGATGATTCCTGTCATGAAGTCAGTCATCTGAGCTGTCACCACTCTCTTGGTTATGCTTTCGCTTGAGGTCACAGGACTCTGATATCTGCAGTCAAGACTTGTTAATTTGAGTAGTCATAGAGTCTTTTTGTTATTCATTTTTTAGTCATGTTTAACTCTTCATGACCCCATTTGGGGCTTTCCTGGCAAAGATACTGGAACAGTTTGCCATTTCCATCTTATTTTACAGATGAAGAAACTGAGGCAAACAAAGTTAAGTGACTTGCCCAGGATCACGAAGCTAAGATACCAGGTTGGTTTGCCATTTCCTCTCCATCTCATTTTACAGATGAGAAAACTGAGGCAAACAAGCTTAAGATACTTGCCCAGGGTCCCAGAGTTAATAAGAATTTGAGGCTAGGTTTGAGCTCAGGAAGAGTAGTCTTCCTGACTCCAAGACTGGTGCTCAATCCATTACATCAT
Source organism: Gracilinanus agilis (assembly GCF_016433145.1). Taxonomy (NCBI): domain Eukaryota; kingdom Metazoa; phylum Chordata; class Mammalia; order Didelphimorphia; family Didelphidae; genus Gracilinanus; species Gracilinanus agilis. The sequence continues at coordinate 258,038,843 of NC_058134.1, read as the reverse complement.
CTACCTGCCCTTCATAGAATTTAATCTTCTCATATTTATAGATGATATAACTGAGAGCTGCTCAGAAAGCTAAGTGACTCTCCGATGGCTACAGAGCTAGCTAGCTAGAGTTATAGCAGAGTCGTAGCTAGAAACAAGTTCTTTACTAGTCTAGGCATCCAGGAGGCCCAACAGAGTATTGAACTTGGAAATAGGAAGTTCTGAGTTAAAATACTGCCTGAGACCCTTATATGCTTTGAGTGAGGCACTGAACCTCTCTCAATCTTAGCCACATCTATACATTAGGTGATCCGATGTGAGTATGCCAATCTTTTATTTGGGAGACTCTCATCTATAAGAATGCTTTTAAACCCCTACCTTCTGTCTTAGAATCACTACTGTGTATTGGTTCTAAGGCAGAAGAGTGGTAAAGGCTAGGCAACGGGGGTTAAATGACTTGCCCAGGACCACACAGCTAGGAAATGTCTGAGGCTAGATTTGAATCCAGGACCTTCCATCTCTAGGTCTGGTTTTCAATCCATTGAGTTATCTAGCTGCCTCCCCATATAAGAATATTATAATAATTGCAGATTCCTTATTTTTGCTTTAACATTCCTTAAATTAAGGATGGCATATGATAATAAGTGTATTAAGTGTTCAGAGATGGGCCATATGAATATAATAAAATTAATGATATTAAGTAAATGAATGTCTGAATTTAGGGTTGTAACAATCAAAATACCAGGAATATTCTTTTATGAAGCTTGACATGGGTTCCAGTTCCTATACTGAAAGAGGAGGCTTTGCACAGTTTTTCTTTTTCATTTCCCACCAGCTAAACTGCTTTTGGACTTCTTTTGAACTCTTCCTCATACTTCATCTTGGGTACCTTCTCCTCTCCTTCTCCCTCTCCCTCTCCAGCTTCCTTTGGTTTATTGTCTTTGCTCATTAAAATGTAAGCTCCCTGTGGGCAGGGATTGTCTGTTTTTACTTATATTTGTATGCTTAGCATAGTACAACACCTGACACATAGTAGGAGGTACTTAAAATGTTTATTGACTGGCTGACAAAAGTAATAGAAAAATTCATTTCTCCAAAAAAATGGAGAAAAAATCTAGAATCTTATGGGAAATGATGGAAAGAAGTAGGAATGAAGGAAGAATACCACTTTAAGACTTCAAAAGATATAGAGCACGAATCTCCAAAACTATTTACTAATGGCTCAGAAATAGATGGGGAATATACTGAATGGGAGAGAATCACATACAATTGATTTCAATAACCCAGTGTTTGATAAACCTGCAAACACTGAGTTACTTGATGAAGAACGCTCTATTTAACAGCAACATCTGGGAAAATGTTATTGAAATGATTACTTGTCTCAAATAATTTCTTAGCTGATTCTCTAAGATTTTTTAAAAGTAAGCTATCATATAATCAGCAAATGAGGATAGTTTTCATCTTCTTTTTCATATCTTTTCCATATTTTGTTGCTGAATTGCTATCACTTCTAGAACTATGCCAAATAAGATCAGGGAAAGGGGAATATTCCTTCCTGCATTTGTTGAGAAAACTTCTAATATTTCTTCAATGCATTAAAATGTTACTTTTAGCTTTAGTTAGATACTTTTGGTCATCAAAGTAGACTCTTCTATGCTTATGTTTTGTAGGATTTTTTAGTATAAATCAATGTTATTCTTTGTCAAAGGCATTTTTCTTGTGACTATTATTATAATTGTCAGGTTTGGGATGTTTTTGTTTTTAAGATATTGATCATGTGAACCATTTCCCTAATGTTGAATCATATTTGGATTACTGGAGAGTACAATTTGATCATACTGATATATTTTTTGGATAAATTGCTCTAATCTTTTTGGCCATGATTTTATTTTAAATGTTTGAATGGATATGATGTTTTTGGTCTATAGTTCTCTTTCTCTGATTTATTTTGTACTGATTTTGATATTTGTTGCATTAAAGGAGTTTGGTACAATTTCTTTCTGAATTTTTTGGAGAGAGGTATTAATTGATCTTTAAAATTTGATAAAATCATTTTTATAAATACTTGTGAATGAGAACCTCCTCTCATTCCCTTTAGATAGTTCCTTTACAGCTTGTTTGTTTTCCTTTTAAGAGGTAAGATTATTCAAGATCTTTTTTGGTGTTCTGTTAATTTGTAAGTTTTATTTTTTTAGAAACAATGTATGATCTATTTTGTATTCTCATTTTTGTTGGCACATAACTGAAGATTAGTAAGTTATGAAATAGTAGGTTATGAAACTTCTTTTCATATTTTCTCTGTGGTGATTTAATCTGGTTCACTTTTCTTTGGTTAATATGATTTTCCTCCTGTTTCTTTTTTTTTTTCTGTTTGGCTAAAGGTCAATAAATTTTGTTTGAACTTTCAAAGAACCAGCTTTTGGTCTGATTACTTACAGAATTATTTAAGCTTCAAATTTTTAAATTTCTCACACTTTCAATTTTTTCCTCTTTTGTGCTTATTATAGCTATCTTTTTATGTTGGTTTTTAAATTGTGCATTCAATTAATTAAATTTCTCATTCTCTTAATGTATGTTTTAAGGAAGATTTCTTTTCAGTGTATCATTGACATTTTGATATGTTGTCTCATTATTATTATTATTGTCATTTGATAGTTATTTCCATGATTTGTTCTTTAACCTATTTATTGTTTAGAATTTTCTCTAATGAATATCCATTAGGTCTGTGCTGTTGGTTGTACTCCCTGTTTTGATACGATTCTTGTAATGTAATGTTGTAAGAAATGTGTCTGAGATTCCTGCCTTTTCCCATATGGTTTATAAATTTTTATAAAGTGCCACATGTACAGAGAAATATGTATATTCTTTAATGGTCCCATTTAGAAGATGTGAAAATAGTTTAACTACGAATTCTTCTTCCTTCTGTTAATTATTGTTTTTTATTCTTTATGTAACTTGCTTGTACAAATTTGTTTACAGGTTGTCTCCCTCAGTATATTGTAAGCACCATGAAAGTAGGGACTATCTTGCCTGTTTTTGTATCCCGAGGGCTTAGCACAGTATCTGGCACATAGTAATATGCTTAATAGATAAATGTTTATTGATTGATTAATAGTTTTATTGTCTATAGTTCCTCTAAGCATAATATAATTTTTTTAATCTTTATGTTGTTAATTTTTGCCACCATGAGCATAAACCATATTGATGTAATTCTCTTTCCACTGTCTCTTCTATCTCTCTCCTTGTCCCTCTTCTCATTCCTTTTTGTCAACTCTTTCCCTAATTTGAGAATTTTACCTAAATCTTTGCTTTATTTTTGTTTCTTTCATTAATTTTGCAAAAAATGGGTCTTCTAGTGAGACTGTAACAAAAGCTAGAGATCCGAAAAGTCTAAAAGAAGACACTGAAATATAAATGAGAAGACCTTCAGGAAGAAAATAGGCATTTCCCACCTTAGAGGTAGTCTGAAGCCTGAATAGCTCAATTACTTTTCGAGAGGTTAAGTAGACAATGATTTTACCTCTAAGGCACACACTGCATTTATAATTTGCCCCACACTACTCATCTGCATAAAATATCAAAAGGAGTTTGTGAAATGTAACTGCCTGAATTCAGACATCACACTAAGACACGATGGAATGTTTTAAATGAGAGAAAAAGCTCTCTAAATGCCTAGATGCCTCCAACTTCTTGATAGGAGGTGAACTATAGCTAAGCTTTTGTCAATCCTAGACTGAGGAATATATCCTTAGAACACTGCAGTGCATGAACGAAGGAGAATTCAACGAAGGAGAATTCAACGGAAGAAGGAAAGGATCTACAGTTACCAACTGAAGAGTAATCCCAGTTTGTGGGATTGTGGATTGACCTGTCCAGGAAAGATTCCACATTCAGAAAAGTCTGAAACCTGGAAAAGCAACAGATCTAATCCAGTCTAGCTGCAGCTACTTAAAGGCAGAACTGCCTTCTCAATTCAGTTTGGCATAATGCAAATGATTGAATAACTGCCTGGCCTGGGAGTAGCCATCCCCAGAAACCAAAAGGTCTGTCTAGTCCAGCCCAAATCTGCATTTTTGCTGAACCCAACCTTAGCAAAGCTTCCTGGCCATCAGAGACACTGTGTCCTGTGAAAGACCAGCTCATCTGAGTAACAGAACTACTCTTGTATCTTTAACACCACACTCCTCATCAAACTTCAGGTGGACTCTGGAAAAAGAAACTGTGGCTTGGCAAGGGTCATTTTGGATGAAGAACACTTTTGACCTTCCAAGCAGATGGAGTCCTTTGAATTAGGAGTCTCTGCATTTTTCTCTGCCTCCTAATGTAAGGAAGGGATAGAGAAGAGGTCATACATTGAACCTATCTGAGTGGGTGGAAGTAGCCAGGGTCAATTCTACCCTCTTTTCACATAAGGAAAAAAAGTATTCCTCATCTAATCTTTTCTCAATGATCTCTACTGGAGAGCACTGTAAATATCTCTTAATGAATTAGTAAAGCTCAGGAGTGTCATCACCGGTTGCTGGCTCTAGTCCATAAGTGTCCATGGATCAATGGCTGACTGATAAAATTGAATCACAAAGGATGAGGTGAAGGGCATAAGGGATGCCTATCAACAGAAAGAATCCTGGCTTTGTAGTCTTGTGATAACAGCTTAAAGTTGCCCAAGGCAGGCAGAATGTGCAGGTGGGGTGGAAAATTGGCATTGGAGCTCATGTGGAAGGAAAAATGCAGTCACAACAATTTGAAACCAACTCTCCAACGTGCTAAGAACAACAAATAATATGAAGGGCAGGAATTGGGACAAAATACAAGGAAAATTTGGAGCAACTAGGAAGGTTTTAAAGGGTTGGATTTTTGCAGGGCCACATGCTCTTGCTATATAATTTGATTTCTATGGGGCAGACTATTCCCAGAACCTCCAGTTCCTAGACTCTGATCTTCTGAACTATTTGACCCTTAATTTTTTAGGAACTGTTTTCCAAGATCAGAGGACCATAAATTTAGAACTACTATGATGTTTACAGAACATCTCATCCCCATCATTTTACAGAGGGGGAAATCAAGTTTGCTTTTTAGGTGTGTTTTCCTTTAAATAATAGATGATAGGATCTTGTTTTCTTATTTATCCTACCATTTAGTTATTTAATTGGACTGTTTCATCTATTCACAAGCAAAATTATGAAGATTATTGTTCTTATCCATTTGTACTTTTAGTATTATTTGAGTCTATCCCCATAATTTTATAGAAGAGTAATTTTTCTCTATGTAATTTTTCTCTAGTAAAAGAAATCCATGTCTTGTTTTATAACATGATAAACAGGAAATACATATATGGTATGATACTATACATACAACCTATATCATAATACTTGCCTTCTTGGGAAAGGAGGAGGGAGGAAAGGAAGTGAAAAAGGGAGAAAGATTTCATTTCTGGACATAGCTAATGTGAGAATTGTTGAATAAGCATATTTATTATAATTTATTACATATTCATAACAAATCATACATATTATATTATATATATCATCATATTGCATATTATATTATGTTACATATAAAAATATGGTTACTTAACAATGTTCCAAACAACATGACATAGCTAGTAAATTTCTGAGGGGACATTTGAATTCAGGTCTTTCTGAATCCAGGTTTGGCATCTTATCCACTATATTAAGATGCCTCTTAAGATTTGGGCAAACTCCTTACACACAGCCATTATTATTATCTACCTTTATTACTTTTGCCTCTCCTGTCTTTAGGACTGACTCTCTATCTACTGAGCCACCTAGCTGCCCCCTTTAGACACTTTCTGCATTAACTTTGGAAATTAATTGGCTTCCCGTAGCCTTAGCCTCCTCAATCTGTAAAATAAGGATAATAAAAGCAACGCCATAGGATTGTTGTGGATATCAAAATATGTATAAAGTGCCTTAAAAGTGCTACGTAATTTAGCTTTTATGAATATAAATTTGAAGATAGATACTTTTTCCTTTTCTTCTGTCTCATTTCTACACCAATGTTGTTTTGCTCCAAGAAGGTGTTTAATGAAGACTTGTTCTTCTGAAATGAATTGAGCTGAATTAGTATTGTGGTCCTAACCACCAGGATTATGGAAAGGTTCTACTATATTAAGACAAGGGAAAAATTTTGCAGAGACACAGAATACTAAGTTGCTGATTATTGTTAGGTATTATTGTTCTGAAAGCTCCATGTTCTAGGATATGTTGGGATGAGCTGCTAATGCTATTTTAGAAATTGGACATTCCAGGGCTTGTCTTTCACCATTCTACTGACACGTTCTCTGATTCCAAGGATAATGTAACAAGTTGGGCAGAAAGCACCAGGAGGTTTTTGGAAAGAAGACAGACAGTGAGCTCAAGTGATGGAGAATGAGGAGTAAAAAAGAAAGAGAGAAAGGACTTGGATGTAAGTTAGACATGTTATAAAAAACTCTTTCAGATGTAACTTTAGAAGTGTTAAGGTTCTGCGAATTTACTGAAAAACTGAGCTAACTTGCTGAAGGCTCAGAGCAAAATAAGTAGAACCAAGAGAACATTACATACAGCTACAGCATGAATATTTGAAGAATAACTCATGAATGTCCACCTCCAGAGAAAGAACTGATAAAAAGAAACATAAAAGGTATTAAAAAAAATTGCTAAAGACATAAGGGTTGCCATTTCTACAGTGATATGAATATGTGAAGCTAGGAAAGATAATCATTATCACATTGCTAGAATTTCTGAACCTTTTTCATTTCCAGGATATCTTGTGTGTGGCATTTTAAACATAATTCATTATTTTTGTCAAAATTTTCAGCATGGTTATTGATTTTTATCAGAAATGTATTACTTTTTCCTTAAACATATGACTAAAAGTTAGCTACTTTTATATGTATCTCATATTCAAGCTCCCATGTCTTGCCTTTTGGAAGAAAATTATTCTAACTTTGTAATATAGTCAATAGAACATTATTAGTAGAAATTGATTTTACAACTTACTTGACTTAGTGCCCAAAGACATTAGATCTTGGAAGCTGTCTAGTCCTAACTCCACAAATTACAGATAAAGAAACTGAGGCTTTTGACTCAAAATCTCATGTTCTTTCCACTAAATAATGTTGTTCCCTCTACCCTTAAAGGAATAAATGCTTCATAGGGCTTAATGAGATTAAGTGACTTGTCTATTAGCTCAGCAATTACATAATAGGACTCTTTCAAGTATGAAGACTTTATGTCATTCACTCAATATGTGCTGATTCTTCCAGGATCTGACTTGACCAGCTGACTAACTCTTCCAGCTTGATCCCTGATCCAACCTCTGTTTTATAACTCCTGCCCATTCTCTGGATTCACTAATGATGCACTTTCTGCTTTGTTCTTGACTAGATAATTCTGGTTACTCATGACAAGAATGATGACTAATCCATATAGTCCTTGAAGGTTTGTTTACATAGTACTTTCTGAGATAGGTATGTAGATCAAATGTTGCTTATTATCTTCATTTTATAGATGAAAATGAAGATCTGATTTTCCTAGTCACTCAGGAGGCAGGCAGCATGGTGTAGTTGAATGAGATATGGCCAAAGGATTGGGAGCATCTGGGTTTATTTGCCTCTGAAAAATACTGGCCTTGTGACCTTGGGTAGGTCACTTTAGCTTTGATTGCATGAGATAATCTCAAAGACATTTTATAAATGGAAGGACTGGTATAGAGTTTTATTGGTGGATAAGTATTTTCTCTGAGAGTTTCTTGCACAAAATCACAAGTGCAAATTATAGGAACTGCTAGCATTTGTAAAATGCTTTAGGGTTTGCAAAGCACTACACTAGTATCTCAAAAGGATTTCACTTGATCTTCAAAACAACCCTGAGAGATAGATGCTTTTAGGACTTACATTTTACTGATAAGGAAATCCAGGCAGATGAAATTAGGCGACTTGCCTAAGGTGACTTGTCTGAGACAGAATTTGAAACCAGATCTTTTGGACTCCATGTCAGCACTCTGTCCACGGTGACCCCAACAGCTTCTAGATCTAAACCAAAGTCACATAGCTTATAAATGTCCAAGGATAGATTTAAACCCAAATATCCCAAATCAAGGATGGATTTGAAACTGTGTCTCTGAAGCCTTTGAACCCCATGTCCAGTAGCTTACTATACTACATTACTTCTTCTGAACATATCTTAGACTATGCCTTGCACTTTCTTTCTTGGACCTGTTCATTGCCCTTAATTAAGAGACCACACTTGATCCCATTGAATAGGGAGTAGGAATTTGTAACAGAAGACAAGTTGCCTACTTCCTGGAATCATGTTGAAGAGAAGTAATGATATTTGCCTCTGGTTTATTTTTCCCTATTTTGGGCTCCATGTAGATACTTCAGAAGGGAAAAAAAAACCAATGGGATATTGTTTGGAAATATTTGGCTCATATGGAGATAAATCAACTGAATAGTTTCATCTTATTTTCCAAACAAACCTTTTGGTAAAATTGTTGAAAGGTGGAACTAATTATTATTTCAGTTCCCTTCTCTGCTTTCTATTTACCTTATGGTGGAGTTATTAAATGAAAATTGAAATATTAGAAGTTGAGATTTGACTTTAGCATGCTATTATTCAATAAACCAAAAGATCCGAGCTTTTGGAACAAGAACTCACTATTTGATAAAAACTGCTGGGAAAATTGGAAAACATTATGGGAAAAATTAGGTATAGATCAACATTTTACATCCTATACCAAAATAAATTCAAAATAGGTAAAAGACTTAAATATAGAGTAAAATCATAAATAAATTAGGTGAACATAGACTAGTACACCTATCAGATCTATGGGAAAGGAAGGAATTTAAGATCAAGCAAGAGATAGAGAATATTACAAAATGTAGAATGAATGACTTTGATTTTATCAAATTAAAAAAATTTTGCATGAATAAACCCAATGCAACCAAAATTAGAGGGAAAGTAATAAACTGGGAAAAATTTTATAGCAAAACTCACTGACAAAGGTTTAATTTCCCAGATATATAAGGAATTAAGTCAAATTTATAAAAAATCAAGCCATTCCTCAATAAATAAGTGGTCAAATAAATAGGCAGTTTTCACATGAAGAAATCAAAACTACCAATAAGCACATGAAAGTATTCTAAATCCCTCCTGATTAGAGAAATGCAAATTAAAATAACTCTGAGGTACCACCTCATACCTAGCAGACTGGCCAATATGGCAACAAAAGAAAGTGATAAATGTTGGAGAAGATGTGGCAAAATTGGGACACTAATACACTGCTGGTGGAGTTGTGAATTGGTCCAAGCATTCTGGAGGGCAATTTGAAATTATGCCCAAAGGGCTTTAAATGACTGCCTGCCATTTGATCCTGTCATATCACTGCTGGGTTTGTACCCCAAAGAGAGAATAGGGAAAATACTTGTACAAAAATATTTATAGTCGGTCATTTTTGTGGTGACAAAAAAATTGGAAAATGAAGGGGTGTCCATTGATTGGGGAATGACTGAACAAATTGTGGTATCTAATGGTGATGGAATGCTATTATATTGAAAGGAATAATGAACTAGAGGAATTCCATGTAAACTGAAAAGACCAAAAGGAGTAGAACCAGGAGAACATTGTATATGGAAACTGATACATTGTGGCACAATCAAATATAGTAGATTTTTCTACTAGCAGCAATGCAATGACCCAGGGCAATCCAGAGGAACTTATGAGAAGGAGCACTATCCACATCCAGAGAAAGAACCGTGGGAGCAGAAATGCAGAGGAAAAACATATGATTGATCACATAGTTTGATGGGGATATAATTGGGGTTTTGATGTCAAAAGATCACTCTACTGCAAATATGAATAACATAGAAATAGGTTTTGAACAATGATACCGGTATAACCCAGTGGAATTGCTTGTCAGCTCCAAGAGTAGGGAAGGAAGTGGGGTGGGAAAAATCATGAATCATATAACCATGGAAAAATATTCTAAATAAATTTAAGAAAATAAAGTGAGATTATTTTATTTGAGAAAATGTTGCAGTGAGACTTAGTTGTTATATTCTAATACACGTTCCATGTGCAAAATGGCAGCCAAAACTACTGGGATATTTGTCTTCTTTGAAAAAGGGTAAAGTGTCTGGTATAAGGAGGGTGTATTATACCTCTCGACCCTAATTTCTGTAATTAACAAGATGCCTACATCCTAATATTTTTTTTTCAAGTGAGAAGTCTCTCTGAGTAAAATAATCAACCAAAGGAATAAACTAGGTATGGACAATTCCTAGACATCTCTATTGAGTCAAAGGAGTAAAGTAGGTAGAAGTGAATGAGAGTAGATGATGCTACCTAGGGAATATCTTTTGATTGGTCTAAGAGAATCAGACATGCTATTCTGAAATCTATTAATAAAAAATAGGCTAATCTAATGATAATGCAACTATAACCATGTTGTTGAGAGGCAATTGCTTGATGGGATGTGGTCTCAAGGGTTGGAAAACTTTGGCTTTCCATCAGTCTTAGTAGCAGTGACCTTGGAGACTGAAGCCAGTGTCTTCCTCAGGAGGCAAGAATAAATGAGGAACACTGAAGAAAGGCAGCTTCAGGGCTTTATGGGAACATTCAAAACTCAACAGTGGGCTTCATACACTGAAAGAGAGCTTCATAAGGGTTCTATAAAGAGAGAAAAAGACTTCTAGAAGTCGGCAACTATTAGTGATTTCCCTGTAATATTAGTCCACTAAGTTTGAGTATCCTTTCTCTTGGACTCAGTGTATTTGTGGGAGAGTGTGCCACATGTTTTTATTGGTTGGGATTGGTTTTGTAACAACTTTTCATATGATTGATTAACAAATTAGCACTAACTAAAAGCTAGTAGCAGTTTATTCTGGCTGATTACCTGATAACGAGTTAGACTGGGAAAGGAGAGGATAATATATCTAAAGGAGACTCATGAGCAACAGTAATATGAAACTCCACCAAAGCCTTATGATTACCTGAAAAACCCTGGGGGAGAAGCAGTAAGAAATACTCTGGAGACTCAGTATCCCTATAGAAGTGGAAGTTGAGAGAGTTCTCCAGAGGGGTTATTACACCAGAATGAGGGAAGTGTTGGTTCCACTTTACTTTTCTCTATCAGGCCACATAACCCTATTTTCTAATATTGTGTTCTATTCTAGATACTCCTTTTTAGGCAAATGAAGAGTAAGAGTGTTAAGTTAACAAAATATGTAGTAATAAATTAACAAGATCAATGAAAGACCTTGGAATTGGATTCTGCAGAAGAGAAGATAGTTTAAAAAGGGCATGATAGCTTTCTCATGGAAAGGATATTAGATTTGTTCTGTTTGACTTCAGAGGGCATAACCTGGAGAATTAATTGGAAACTGTTGGAAGAGGGAGAGAGGTAGATAGAGAGAGAGAGAGAGAGAAGGGAAGAGAGAATGAATGAATAAGTTAGTAAGAGTTATAGTTAAATTAGAGAGTGAGGGTTGGGAAAAAGAAGAGACAGAGAATAATCAATAATTGTTAGCAAGTTTTTCCTTATAGAGTCCCCCATTGAAGGACTTCCTGTAGAGGTTGGATATTGCCAGGCATTTGGTAGAGGTGATTTGTGCTGAAGTTGGAAAAGATGATCTCTTCAGTCTTCTACAATTCTAAGATTCTATTATTCTGTAATATAAATTTTATTACTAGATTAAAAGTAGGCGATCCTTACTTCTAAAGTCTTCAGGATTAAGAGACAATGGGCAATACGAAAGATGCCATTTTAAGGAGTTAAAACAGCCAGCTTTCTAAAAATAAAATAGAGATTTTTTGTTTTTCAGTCGTTTTTCAGTCATGTCCAACTCTTCATTATTGCATTTGGGATTATCTTGACAAAGATACTGGAGTGGTTTGCCTTTTCCTTCTCTAGTTGATTTTACTGATGAAGAAACTGAGGCGAACAGGGTTAAGTTACTTGCCAAAGGTCTCAACATATTTTCTGAAATAAATGACTTTTGATCTGGTCCTAATTAATATTCATGTTTACTTGCTTTTAGTTAGCTCTGAGTGGAAATTTTTTCTTTTTTTTCTCTTAAAAAACCTTTTTAATTAATTTATTTTTTAAGATACTTTGTTTTCCAAATTACATGTAAAAACAAGTCCCCAATATGTTTTTTGAAGTTATAAGATTCAAATTGTCTCCCTCTTTCCCTTCTCTCTTCCAGAGCTGGCAGGCATTTTGATCTGGGTTATATATGTATTATCATGCAAAATATTTCTATATTAGCCATTTTTGCAAGAGAATAATCATGTAAAATCAAGAACCCCAAATAAAAACAAATAAACAAAAGTGAAAAACAGTATGCTTTGGTCTGCATTCCAACACAGTTTTTTCTCTGGAGGTCTAGAAGTTCTTCGGAATTGTCCTAAATCATTGAATAGCAGAGAGTAGCTAAATGTTTCACAGTTGATCATCATACAAAATTGCTGTTCCTGTGTTCAGTGTTCTCCTGGTTCTGCTGATTTCACTCTGCATCAGTTCATATACTTCTTTCCAGTTTTTTCTGAAATAATCCTGTTCATCATTTCTAACAACAAAATAGTATTATATCACGATTATATTCAACAATTTGTTCAGCCATGCTCCACTTTAAATTGATCCCTCAATTTCCAATTTTTTGCCAAAGTGGAGACTTTTTCAAAACAAATGCTGGTTTTTTTATGATGCTTACTGCGAACTGATTATTGCTGACATTTCTATAGCACTTTCAATTTTACAACAAAATTTATGGACATCATCTCATTTGAACCTCACAATAACCATGTGAATTGCTGGATGACCAAGTCAAATCAAGTCAACAAACTTTTGCTAAGTGTCTACCTGTACTCTATAGGGAAGCTAGGTGGCTTAGTGGATAGGGCACTAAGCTTGGGATTAGGAAGACATTCTTGTGACTTCAGATATGGCCTCAGAAACTTATTAGCTGTTTGTCTGAGCAAGTCACTTAACTTTGCCTCAGTTTTTTTTTATCTGTAAAATTAGCTGGGGATAGAAATAACAAACTATTCCATTTTCTCTGCTAAGAAAATCCCAAATGGAGTCATGGAGGGTTGAACATGACTAAAAAGACTAAATAACATGTACCAGGCAATCTACTAATCAAAAAGAAATATGAAGAGAGGTAAAAAACAATCCTTGCTCTCAAGGAGCTCACTGTTTAAGGGGAAACAATATGTCAACAGCTATCATTGTTTATTGTAGATAATATTGTTATCTCTGGTTTATAGACAAGAGAATTGAGGCAAAAAGAAATTAAGTAAATTTCCTTGTCATGTAAGTAGTAAGTATTAAAGGGGTAATTTGAATGGAGGGTTTCCTGACTCTAAGAATGGTTCTCTAGATTAACTCTTTTAGGCTGCTTTTCTATAGGGGAATTAGAAATCGTTACCTTTATTATCACAGAGAATTGCACACATACAGAATTCAATTTTACCAACTCTTAGAAATATAGATGTTAGTTTCTTCCATCTTCTCCCTACCCCCTTAGTTCTTCCCTTTTTTCTTCTCTTCCTTCTTTCATTCCTTTGTTCCTTCCAAGGGTCAGGTCTTGTCAAAATGATTCTCCAGATGGGAGGAGCAGTTTATATTAGTAGAAAAAGAATTAATTTTTTAAAGCAAAATTTTATTCATGCTTCATATTTTCATATTAATGCCTTTTTGATTCCTTCTGTTGTAATCTAGTAAGATTTCTCTTTTAACAAAGAAAAACAGCTAAGTGAAACCAACCAAAAAAAGTGATCACATCTGACATCATATGCAATATTCTCTATCTATACTCCTCCAGCTCTCCAAAAAAAAGAGAAAGATACATTCACTCATGTCTTATCCAGGTTCTCAATTGGTCCTAGTAAGTACATAGTATTAGATTTTATTTAAATTATTCTAGTCATTATACAAATTGTTTTCCTGGTTCTGCTTATTTCATTCCACATTAGTTTGTACACAACTTCCAGTATTTCTCTGAATTCCTTGTATTCATTGTTTTTAATTGCCCAGTAAATATTTTGTTATTTTTAACATAGCACAGTGTGCTTAACCACATCAAATTTGTTGCTAGTTTTTTGCTTTTACAAAAGATGATAAAATGAATATTTTGCTACACGTGGGAATTTTCTACCTTTGCCCTACATAGGACGTGTGCCTAGCAATGAGATCTCTGAGTTAATGGGAAGAAGATTTACTTTTTAGAGTTTAACTAACATCAATTATTAAAAAAACCCATACTGAATTCAATTCTGAATATGTGCAATTCTCTGTGATAGTTTAGGTTGTAAGAAGTAAGATTCTCTAGCAGCAATTTTTGGTGGACCAGTAGTTGGAACTCTGTGATACTGAAACATCAAGTCAGTTGAGGAATTCATTTACTTGTACTCTACTGTGGAAAAGCATGGGCATCGACAGGATTTTTGAAAAGCTGAAGGAATCAACTAGAGTGTTATTTTTGGGGGGAGCTGGAATATATGTTATAGGTAGAACCACAATTCTATTTGCTAGTTTTTAGTTAAATGGGCACTTATTGTTAAGATAAGAGTTAGAATAAAGTATAGCTTTTGTGTGGAATGAATCTCTTAGGGGGAAGTCTATTCTCTAAAAGTGATGGATTCATATGCAAAGCTATGTAAATTTAGCTGAGGTTTGTTTGTCATATGTTCAAAGGTCTGAGTATCTTCTCCTTTTTACTCTTCTTAGACTTGTATATAGGTTTGATGTTACAGGTATTAAAAAGTAATCATTTTTGGTAGCCTTGTCATTAGTGTGACATTTTTATGCTCTAAAGAGATACTTGCCCTGATAGATATCTGTGCAGAGAGAGGAACTTAACAAGTCTATTGGACTTCTAGTGCCCAGGCAAGAAAATTGAAAAGGGTCACAAAAATGACTTCCTAGTATTATCTATCTATCTATCTATCTATCTATCTATCTATCTATCTATCTATCCATCCATCCACCCACCCACCCGTCCGTCCGTCCGTCCGTCCGTCCGTCCGTCCGTCCGTCCGTCCGTCCGTCCATCTATCTATCTATCTATCTATCTATCTATCTATCTATCTATCTATCTATCTATCCATCCATCCACCCACCCACCCGTCCGTCCGTCCGTCCGTCCGTCCGTCCGTCCGTCCGTCCGTCCGTCCATCTATCTATCTATCTATCTATCTATCTATCTATCTATCTATCTATCTATCTATCTCTATGTGTGTGTGTGTGTGTACTTGACCATGGCTGACAATTTCAACTGGGTATAAAAGTTTTAAATGTTCCTGCTGGATCTAGAAGCATTAATAGTGAGGGTAATCAAGAGTGCTTCTAGTCACTTAATACTTGATCCTTCTCCTTGCAAAGTATGAACATCATCTCATCAGTCTTTGTGAAATAGAAGAGATAGAGGTCCTGGAATTTTTAAGAAGGGAAGAATGAATCATAGATTCATAGAGAGCTTTCTCTATTAAAAGGCAATGGCAGATGGGAAAGGAGACCAGATTTCTGATTTTCTCCAGATATAAATGAAGTGTACCCCTATTATAAAGTGTGCCATGGGTCAAATGAAGGACTAATTCCAAGGTTGGTAGGTGACACAGTGGCTAGACTATAGGACCTGTCAAGAAGTCCAAAATTCAAATCTATCCACAGACATTTACCAGCTTTGTGATTCTGGACAAGTCATTTAACTTGTCTATTTTAATCTCATCTGTGAAACAGGAATAATAATAACTCCTACCTCCTAAGGTTGTTGTGATGATAAACATCTACTTTGTACTGAGCATTGTGCTAAATGCTGAGATAAAATGAAATAATACTGATAAACCATTTTGCAAAAACTTAAATGTTAATATGGATATTAGCAATATATATGTGTACATAAATGTGCATGTGCAAACACATATATATGTTTTGAATTTAGTATTTATACAGCACCTTAGAGTGTGCAAAGCACTTTATAAATATATAATACATATAAAATGAGATGTATTTTTTGAGACTGTGTATGTGGGAGAGAGAGAAGGAAAGGGGAGAGAGATAGAGAGAGAGACAGAGAGAGAGAGAGAGAGATAGAGAGAAAGAGAGAGAGAGAGAAGGGGGGATCGCTTGTTAAAGAAGATAGATGGGAGGCTTGGAGTTAGGAAGACAGTAAGACCTGGAGATCTAGGTATTGCCTCTGACACATATAATATGTGTTTTATGTCTCCTACTATTTTGGGGATAATAAGTTGCTGTCTTACTTTCTTACTTTAGTGGAAGTAGCATCATTTCTACAATGATAGTTCCCATGTGTATTCCCATAGTGTAATCATAGATATACACACAAACATATACACACATATATGTATAGTGGTGCATCTTTGCACAATTTTATTAATAAAAAGGTATAGAAAAAGTACAGTTGTAAAAGAAGCCCTGAGGAAATTGCCCACAAAGAATAGACATTTTCTCAGAGTCCAGATAGATGAAGCATTGGATTTACATATGATTTATATGAGAACTTACTGGCTGATAAATAGGAAACCCTAATACCTAGAATTGTTCAGAGACTGTGAGAAAATTGCATATTAAGTAGTTGTTGTTTGACAGAAATGTGGATTTTGTCTTGTTGTTATAACATAGAGGTGAGCCATTTCACCTGAGGGATCCTGCTTTAGACTGGTAACCATGGCCAAAAGAGACCTTTGAAGGCGCAACACCAGATTCTTTGAGTAAGGCTGAGAAGAGTCCTAAGAACTGGTCACCTCAAGACTTCAAAGACTATCTGTCGCTTGGAAGAGTTGATTAAAAGAAAAGCTTCACTACTTGAAAGAGCTGAATGACTGGAAGAAAGGTTTTGCTTCTTTTGACTGAGAAAGTGTTGCTGCCTCTCATGTATGTCAATAACTGTTACAAGATCAAATGTAGGGGGCAGCTGGGCAGCTTAGTGGATTGAGAGCCAGGTCTAGAGATGGGAGGTCCTAGGTTCAAATCTGACCTCAGACACTTCCCAACTGTGTGACCCTGGGCAAGTCACTTGACCCCCATTGCCCGCCTTTACCACTCTTCCACCTAGGAGCCAATACACAGTATTGACTCCAAGACGGAAGGTAAGAGTTTAAAAAAAAAATAAAAAAAAGATCAAATGTAATACATGTACAAAAGGGAGGCTAATGTTCTACCGTGCCTGGCTCCCCCAGTAGTTTCTTGTTAATTCATTGTCACTGACCATCTGTCATATTTTGCTAGGAAAATGATAATATTTCAGTGAGCAATAGCAAGAGAAATGTGTAAAAGTGTTTTCTTTGGATCTTTTCCAATTCATTCCTCTGAAACACCCACATTGTGCCCCACAGAAAGAACCCAAGGGAAAGAAAACAAAATGGAAAGCCCCTGAAAAAAGGTTAAGTCAAGATCTGGGAACTGGTAGAGCTTACAGGGAGCTACCCAGGTAGAGGACTGCTGCATGCTGGTCCAGATATTGTCAGTGTTGATAGAAAATGTTGGAAAGAAATAATGGAGGCTCATGAGTAGGTGCACACAGATTATTAGCACTAATGCCTTCCATTAAGTGGTTTATTGATTAGTCATAAGGCCAGCATGTTGTGGTGGGAAGAGAACTGGGTTAGGAGTCAGGAAATCTGGGTTTTCTGCCACTAACAAGATGCGATACCCATGGGCAAGATGCCTTTCAAACTTTTTTTTATTGATATCTTTTCTTCTTACATCACTCCCATTTCTTCATATATCATTCCCTTCCTTTTCCCAAAGAGCCATTTTTTAAATAAAATAGGGGAATAAAACAAAGAATAACAGAATAAAAAGGAGAATAAAGAAGAAAAAAGAAACAGTTCAGCAAAACTGACAGTAAAAATGTCTGACATTATATGCAATATTTCACATTTCTGAAATGATGTGTGTATGTGTGCACATGTGTGTACACACATGTATGTTGGGGTGAGGAATAGAAAGACACCTTTTAATACCTGTTCTTTAGGGCTAAGCTTGGTTTATAATTATGAAATATTTAGTTTTGATTAATTTGCTATTGTCTTTTCCATTTATATTATTGAAGTCTTGTTTTCCTGGTAATGCTTACTTCTGTTTGTATCACTTCATATAAGCCTTCCCATGCTTCTCTGAAGTTTCTGTATACATTATTTCATATAGTACAGTGATATTTCATTATATTTATGTGCTGCAGCATGGTTAGCCATTTCTCAATCTGTTGTTTACAATTCATTGTTACTACAAAAATTGTGCTATGAATATTTTGATGTATATAGAATCTTCCAAAACTAATTTAACTTCTTAGATAAATATGCTTTGCAGGGAGATCTCTGGGTCAAAAAGACAGACTTTTTAGTGATTGTCTTAGCATAATTGAGAGTTGTTTTCCACAAAGTGTACTAATGAACACATCCCTAGCACATCAATCTTTCCACATCTTCAGCAATGGCTATTTCCATCTTTTAGATATTTGTCAATTTCTTGGATCTGAAGTAAAACCTTAGGGTTGTTTTGATTTTTTTCTTAATATTACTGATTTTGAACAATCTTTCATGTTACTGCTAATCGTTTGCTATTCTTTTGAGAACTGTTGGTTTATGGTCACTTATCCATTGAGGAATGACTCTTGGCCTTATATATTTTTGTCAGTTGTCTATATGAATTGAATATTGGACTCACAAAGAGTTGAAAATGACTGAACAACACAATTTCTATCTTTTGTGATTTTCCATTTTCTTCATTTGGTTAATAATTCACACTAAGAGGTCATATTGTTGTGGGAGAACTTTAAGATAAAACCTTGGATATGGGCAGACACCCATTGCAAGAATGCAAGACTCCAAAACTTAGCTTAAAAATAAAAGAAGTTTATTAATTTGGGATTCTTGTTGAAATGGCTGGGAGACAGTGTGCAGGGGTAGACACTGCCTTCTAGAGGAGATGGATTCTGATATAACCTTTTAGACCACAGGGGCTACATGACCAGGGATAAGGGGATGGAATGAGATTAGGCAGAAGTGGGGGGATGTTTGTCCTCTGACTGGAGCTAGAATTTTGTGTCCCCAAAACACTAGGGGTGACTGGAAATAGTTTAGGGGACAACTAGATGTTCTAGATACAGCCCAATGGTATCAGAGCCTAACTGGGAGATGTATATGGGTCCATCTCATATTCGAGGGGAGAATCCAAGGGGAATATTTCTCTCTGGGATCTTTCCTTATCATGGATCTCTGATGCTCAGGGTCACTTTTTCCTCAGCATTATGAGAATGCAGGCAAGGAAAGGAATTTTCCTGCTTTCTTTTTGACCTGAAATGCTTATGAAGTTTGAGGTGTCCTAGGGAAACCTGGGGTCCCATGCCAGGGGGAGCCTGTACCTTATATCAATATCAATGTGGCTAGAGATAATAATAGTTAGCACTTATGTATCATTTTAAGGTTTGCAAAATGCATTACAAATATTATCTCATTTGATCATCACAACAACTTTGGGAGCCAGATGCTATTATTATAACCTTCATTTACTGATGAGGAAACTAAGGCAGGCAGAGATGTCTGGCCTAGAGTTACAGAACCACTAAAAGTCAAAAGCTAGATATGAACTTAAATCACCCTATACTCCAGGTCCAACGCTTTACACTCTGAGCTACTTAGGTAGTACTAGGAAGTTGCATGAAGGACAGTATAACTGGAGCCTTAATCTCTTGGACCAATTAGGTCTTAAAACCTTTATAGCTTAAATGGCATGGAGGAATATGTTAGAACACAGTTCTGGGGCATCTAGTTTAAAATTTCCAGCTGGCAAATGATACTATGGAACAGAAGTTCAAGAATAACATTGAGATTCAAGATGCAAATCAGTGAGTCATCTGCAAAGAAATTATTAAATCCATGTATACATACTAAAAGGTCATCAAACAGAGAATGTAGTAGATACTCTTAACCTTTTGTGTTATAGACCCCTTTGGCAATATCACAATATCTATGAACCTCTTCCCAGAACAATGTTTTTATATGTATTAAAGATAATTTATAGGATTACAAAGAAACTAAGTAATTGAAATAGGGATCCAAATGTCTACACATATTCTCTCTCTCCCTCCTTCCCCCTTTCCCCCCCGCCCCCTCTCTCTCTCTCTCTCTCTCTCTCTCTCTCTCTCTCTCTCTCTCCTGAAATCAAATCTGACCTAGACACTTACTAGCTGTGTGACCCTGGAAAGGCACTTAATACTCTGCCTTACTTTTGTCATCTGTGAAATGATCTGGAGAAGGAAAGGGCAATACACTCCAGTGTCTTTGCTAAAAACAAAACCAAAGCTAAACAAAACCCAAATGGGGTCCTGAAGAGTTGGACAAGACTGAAATAAACGAATAACATATATGTATATACACACATATATCTATACCTAAATTCATAGACATCAGTTTAAGAATTCCCAATATAGAATAATGTAGAAATGGAAGAGTAGGAGGTATATAAAAGAACCTTGATGAGAACTCATAATTAGGGGCATAATTAACGAGCAAAGGAAATGGAGAAGTAACAGCAGTTAGAGAAGGGAAGAGAAAAAAGGAGAAGGAGAGAAGAGGAGAGAGAAAAGGGGAGAGGGAGGGAGAGAAAAGAAGGGTAGTAGATAGCTCCTATACTTTTCATTTATCTATGGAACCAGAACTGAGACTTTAGGTTGATGTAGATCAATGGAGAGGTGAATCAGGATACCAGTCTATAAAATAGTACTATAAAGCATAGGTCAAAAATTTAGTTTTTCTCTCATAGATTGAAAGCTGGAGTATTCAAAAGTGGCATGAGGACACAGCAGGAGTCATCAAGACCATTTGGCCAGTGACCAAGCTGATGTGATGTATTGAGGGTAATGAAAAAGGTTGTTGTAACCTATGAAACATGTAGGTGTCTCCTAGCTAAAGGCAGTATGCTGAATCCTAGAGAGCATGGCATGATAATCATAGAGTACAATTATAACCCACAATTTAAATTTGCTAAGCAAGACTATTTTTTGAAATATTATCAGATATTATATACAAATATAATGCATGTGAATTTCATGCATCTGGTATAAATTGCAGGGAGTATAATTTTTTTGTCTTAAGGGAGAATAGAGTGGAGATTATTTATTTGCATTTTCTCTTCCTTCAACCTCCTAGTATATGAATAATGCTATAGGAATGCTTGACTTTTCCTGATTGTTCTCCAGAGGTGGTGGGAAGCTGACCTAGGGTAACTTGAATAATCTTACTCAGTTGCCCCTAGGGAGACTTCTGGGGGACTTGAGATGCAATTGGACAGAAAATTTGTTAATTTTGTTAAGTTTACAGAACTGTGAGTGCTTACATATGACCTAGAGGAAAGAGAATATCAGGCTTTGCAGACCATTTCTTAGTGGTTGAAAGCTTCTTGGAAGTGAGAGAAATGGGGTATATTACTGATTCCACTTTTCCTGAAGCTAAAAGTGGATAGAAATTGTAGCTCAAGGAAAACCCTCTAGATCAGAGGCTATGCCCAATGGGATTATATTTGTACCACAATGCAAGGAAAACTATGCTTCCTACTAAGTTGACAAAACTTTGAAATTGTCATCTTTGCTTTACTGGGTTGAGATCCATTGTGGAAAAGTATTTTTTAAAATCGAAGTGACACCAATAGCACCTACTGGAAAATGCTTAGAATTATGGGACTGTGAGAGGAAATGAGTTCTTCCTGGATCTCTGGGAAAGAGTTGCTAAGTAGTTGGTGTTATAATTTTCATGAAATCTACTTGTTTTCTTTCACCTGTTAATAACAATTTTCTTTTTGTGAATTGTGTACTTGGAAGCAGTGGTTATGATGACTTATTGTGCGGTACTTTCTAGATTTTCTGAGTGGGAATAGCTGGGTGGCAGAGTAGATAGAGCATTGAGTATGGAGCCAGGGAGACCAGAGTTCCAATCCAGCCTCAGAAACTTCCTGGATAAGTCACAACCATATTTACCTCTGTTTCATCTGTAAAATGAGCTGGTGAAGGAAATGGTGAGTTACTCCAGTATCTTTTCTTTTTTAAAAAAAGGTTATCATTCATAAACTTTATTTTTTTAATATTTTATTTTTTCCTCAATTATATTTAAAAACAATTCAAACATGCTTTAAAAAATGTTAAATTCTAAATTCTTTCTCTTCTTCCCACCATCCCTCCCTCCCTAAATCCCTCCTACTCATCTTCCCTTCTTGAAATGATAAGCAATATAATATAGGTTTTATGTGTGCAATCATATATAAAACATTTTTTCATGTTAGCCGTTTTGTGGAGATCTCAAAGGAAAAAAGAAGAGGAAAAATAAAATAAAATATTCTGTGTTTTGGCCTATAATCAGACTCCATCATTTCTTTCTCATGAGGTGGATGGCATTTTTCATCATGAGTCTCTGGAATTGTCTTAGATCACTATATTACTGAGAATAGTCATTAATAAAAATATTGTTGTTATTATGTATAGTTCTTCTGGTTCTGCTCATTTCACTTTGCATCAGTTTATATATAAGACTTTTCAGGTTTTTCCAAAATAATACTTCTTGTCATTTCTTATATCATGATAGTATTCTATTTCAATTATATGCCATAACTTGTTCAGACTCAATTTCTAATTCTTTGCTACTACAAAGGGCTGCAGTAAATTTTTTTTGTACATTTAGGACTTTCTCTCTCCCCACTTTCTCTCCCTCCCTCCTTCTGTCTCTGTCTCTGTTTCTATTTCTGTTTCTGTATCTCTTTCTTAAACATCTCTTTGGGATATAGATCTAGTAGTGTAATTGCTGGATCAAAAGATGTGTAAAATTTTTGAACTCTTTAGGCATAGTTCCAAATTGCTCTCCATAATGGTTGGATCAAATTGAAACTCCACTAACATTGCATTCATGTACTAATTTTCTCATATCCCTCCATTTATCATTTTTCTTTTCTGTTATATTGAGCTAAGCTGATAGGCATGACGTGGTATCTCAGAATTGTTTTGATTTGCATTTCTCTAATCAGGCATGTTTTAGAGCATTTTCTTCACATGACTATGAGTAGGTTTGATTTCTTTGTCTGAAAACTGCCTTTTTTGGCCCATTATTATTTGAAAAATGATATGTATTTTTATGAACTTGATTCAGTTCTCTATATATTTGAGCAATGAGATCTTTATCAGAGATAATTGTTTTAAATTTTTTTCTTCCAGCTTTCTACTTTCCTTCTAATCTTCATTGCCTTGGATTTGTATCTACAACCCTTCTTAATTTAATTAAATCAAAATTATCCATTTTACATCCTATAATGCTTCCTATCTCTTGTTTGGTCATAAATTCTTCCCCTATCCATAGATCTAATAAGTAAGCTATTTCATGCTTCTCTAATTTTCTAATGTATTACCCTTGTACCCATGTTGTCTTTAGGTATACCGTGTGAGATGTTGGTCTATCTTGAGTCTCTGCTGTACACTTTTCCATTTTTCCTTTATTTTCTTATAAATAAAAGCAGGTTTTAGTCTAAATATCTCTTGCCTTGGATTTGTCAATAGTTTTTGTTAAATAGTGAGTTCTTGTCCCTAAAGTTTGGGTCTTTTGATTTATCACATTAAAATTTTATGGTTTTTTTAGTACTAGTTATTGTTTACTTAATCTTTTCCACTGCTCCATGACTCTATTTATTAGCCAGTGGCAGATTATTTTGATGATTACTGCTTTGTAATATGGTTTGAAATCTGATATTGCTAGACTACATTTTTTATTCGTTCTCTTGATATTCTGTTCTTTTATTTTTCTAGATAAATTTTTTTACCTTAGCTCTATAAAATGCTTTTAGGTAATTTGATTGATACTAGATAAGTAGTAGATTAATTTAGGCAGAATTGTCATTTTTAATATACTGGCTCATTCTACCCTTGTTTTTTCCCCTGGTTTTTTGATCTGACTTACTTTGTGAGAAGAATGTTTTGTAATTGTGTTCATATATATAGCTCCTGGGTTTGTTTTGACAGGTAAACTCCCAAGTATTATCTACAAATAATTTCAGTGGAATTTCTTTTTCTATCTCTTGCTACTTGGTTTTGTTGGAAATATATAGAAATTTTGATGATTTATATGGGCTTATTTTATAACTGATAACTTTGCTGAAGTTGTTAATTATTTATTTTTATTTAAAAAAAACCAAAACAATTTAATTAATTAATTAGGAATATTTTCCCATGGTTACATGATTCATATTCTTTCCCTCCCCTTCTCCTTACTCCCTCCTGAAGACAATTAGCAATTCCATTGGGTTTTACATGTATCATTGTTCAAAACTTATTTCCATATTATTAATATTTGTAATAGAGTGATCATTTAAATTCAATATCCCCAATCATATTCCCATTGGTCAATGTGATCAATCACATATTATTCTTCTGTGTTTCTCCTCTCACAATTCTTTCTCTGGATGTGGATAGTGTTCTTTCTCAAAAGTCCTTCACAATTGTCCTGGATCATTGCATTGCTACTAGTAGAGAAGCCCATTATATTCCATTGTGCCATAGTGTATCTGTTTTTGTGTACAACATTATCCTGGTTCTGCTTTTTTCACTCTGCATCAATTCCTGGAGGTCATTCCAGTTCACATTGAATTCCTCCAGTTCTTTATTCCTTTCAGCACAATAGTATTCCATCACCAACAGATACCACAATTTGTTCAGCCACTCCTCAATTAATGGACACCCCTTCATTTTCCAAATTTTTGCCACCACAAAGAGCATGGTTATAAATATTTTTGTACAAGTGTTTTTTTCCTATCTCTTTGGGATACAGAACCAGCAGTGGTATGGCTGGGTCAAAGGGCAGGCAGTCATTTAAAACCCTTTGGGCATAGTTCCAAATTGCCTTCCAGAATGGTTGGATTAATTCACAACTCCACCAGCAGTATATTAGTGTCCCAATTTTGCCACATCCCCTCCAACATTTATTACTTTCATTTTCTGTAATATTAGCCAATCTGCTAGGTGTGAGGTGGTACCTCAGAGTTATTTTGATTTGCATCTCTCTAATTATGAGATATTTAGAATGTTTTTTCATGTGCTTATTGATAGTTTTGATTTCTTTACCTGAAAACTGCCTATTCATGTTCCTTGTCCATTCATCAATTGAAGAATGGCTTCATTTTTTTGTACAATTGACTCAGCTCCTTATAAATTTGAGAAATTAGACCTTTGTCAGAGGTTTTTGTTATATTTTTTTTCCCAATTTATTGCTTCTCTTCAAATTTTGATTGCATTGGTTTTTTTGTACAAAACCTTTTTAATTTAAATGTAATCAAAATTATTCATTTTTATATTTTATAATATTCTCTCTCTCTCTCTTGTTTTGTCTTAAATTTTTTCCTTTCCCATAGATCTGACAGGTATACTATTCTATGTTCTCCTAATTTACTTATAGTTTCCTTTTTTATATTCAAGTCATTTAACCATTCTGAATTTATCTTGGTATAGAGTGTGAGATGTTAACTAAACCTTATTTCTCCCATACTGTTTTCTAATTTTCCCGGAAGTTTTTGTCAAACAGTGGGTTCTTGTCCAAAACATGGGATCTTTGGGTCTATTGTATACTATCTTGCTGAGGTCATTTACCCCAAGTCTATTCCATTGATCCTCCCTTCTTTCTTGTGGATTTTAAAGAATTATACAAAATGTGACTATGCAAATGTAGACAAAAGGAAAAGCATTGTAGGGAATACAGAAAGGAAGTTTGGGTAATGTAGTTTTAAGGATTCAAGATAATTCTAACTATATAGTCTCTTAGCCAGTACCATATTGTTTTGATGACCATGGCTTTATAGTGTACAGCTTAATATCTGGTACTGCTAGGCCCCCATCCTACACATTTTTTTTCATTATTTCCCTTGATATTCTTGATCTTTTGTTCTTCCAAATGAACTTTGTTATAATTTTTTCTAATTCAATAAAAAAGTTTCTTGGTAGCATGATAGATATGGCACTAGATAAGTAAACTGATTTGGGTAGGATTGTCATTTTTATTATATTAACTCATCCTACTCAGAAGCAATTAATGTTTTTCCATTTATTTAGATCTATTTTTAATTGTGTGGAAAGTGTTTTGTAATTGTCTTCACATAATTCCTATGTTTGTCTTAGCAAATAGATTCCTAAATATTTTATATTGTTTAAGTGATTTTTAATGGAATTTCTCTTTCTAACGCTCGCTGCTGAGTTGTGTTGGAAATATATAGAAATACTGATGGTTTATGTGGGCTTATTTTGTATTGTGCAACTTTGCTAAAGTTGCTGATTGCTTCCACTAGCTTTTTAGATGATTCTCTAAGATTCTTTTTTTTTTTTAAACCCATACCTTCCATTTTAGAATCAATACTGGGTATTGGTTCTAAGGCAGAAGGGTGGTAAGGGCTAAGCAATGGAGGTTAAGTGACTTGCCTAGGGTCACATAGTTAGGAAATGTCTGAGGCCAGATTTGAACCAGTACCTTCCATCTCTGGGCCTGACTCACAATCCACTGAGCCACACAGCTGTCCCCTAGGATTCTTTGAGTAGACCATCATATCATCTGCTAAGAGTGATAGTTTAGTCTTCTCATTGCCTACTTTAATCCCTTCAATTTCTTTTTCTTCTCTAATTTCTACTGCTAGCATTCTAGTACAATGTTAAATAGTAGAGGTGATAATGGGCATCCTTGCTTCACTCCTGATCTTATTGGGAAATCTTATAACTTATTCCCATTGCAGATGATGCTTGATGATAGTTTTAAATATATACTGTTTATTATTTTTAGGAAAGGCCCATCTATTCCTATACTTTCTAATGTTTTCAGTAGGAATGGGTATTTTGTCAAAGGCTTTTTCTGCATCTATTGAGATAATGATGTGATTTCTGTTGGTTTGATTACTTATATGTTCGATTACGTGGATGCTTTTCCTAATATTAAACCATCCTTGCATTCCTGGTATAAATCACACCTAATCATAGTGAATAATCCTCGTGATAACTTGGTTTAGTATTTTTGCTTGTATTCTATTTAAGATTTTTGCATCTATATTCATTAAGGAGATTGCTCTGTAGTTTTCTTTCTCTGTTTTTGGTCTACCTGGCTTTGGAATCAGTATTATATTTGTGTCATAAAAGGAATTTGGTAAAATTCCTTCATTGCTTATTTTGTCAAATAGTTTGTATAGTATTGGCATTAGTTCTTTAAATGTTTGATAGAATTCACTTGTGAATCCATTTGGCCCTGGGAATTTTTTCTTAGGGAATTCCTTGAAGGCTTGTTTAATTTCTTTTTCTGAGATGGGATTGTTTAAGAATTCTATTTCCTCTTTTGTGATTGTTTAAGAATTCTATTTCCTCTTTTGTTAATCTAGGCAATTTATATTTTTTAAATATTCACCAATTTCACCTGGATTGTGATTTTTATTTGCTATATAATTGGACAAAAAGTTCTTAATAATTACCTTAATTTTCTCATCATTAGAGGTGAGGTTGCCCTTTTCATCTTTGATACTGTTAATTTGATTTTCTTCTTTCTTTTTTTATTTGATTAACCAGTACTTTATCTATTTCATTTGTTTTTTTTAAAGTACCAGCTCCTGGTCTTCTTTATTAGTTCAATAGTTCTTTTACTTTCAATTTTATTAATTTCTCATTTGATTTTTAGAATTTCCAATTTAGTTTTTATCTGGGTTTTAAAAATTTGTTCTCTTTCTGGTTTTTTTTAAAATTTTAAACATTTATTAATATTTATATTTTAGAAAAGTTAACATGGTTACAAGATTTATGTTCTTACTTTCCCCTTCCCCCCTCCCCTGGCCAGTATGCATTTCCACTGGTTTTAACATGTGTCATTAATCAAGACCTATTTCCAAATTGTTGATAGTTGCATTGGTGTGGTACTTTCCATCCCCTATCATGTCCTCATCAACCCATGTATTCAAGCAGTTGATTTTCTTCTGTGTTTCCTCTCCTGCTGTTCTTATCTGAATGTGGGTAGCATTCTTTTCCATAAATCCCTCAGAATTGTCCTGGGTCATTGCATTGCTGCTAGTACAGAAGTCCATTGCATTCAATTTTACCATAGTATATCTGTCTCTGTGTACAGTGTTCTTCTGGCTCTGCTCCTTTCACTCTGCATCAATTCCTGGAGGTCTTTCCAATTCACATGGAATTCCTCCAGTTCATTATTCCTTTGAGCACAATAGTATTCCATCACCCACATATACCACAGTTTGTTCAGCCATTCCCCAATTGAAGGACATTCCCTCCTTTTCCAATTTGTTGCCACCACAAAAAGCGCAGCTATGAATATTTTCGTACAAGTCTGTTTATCTATGATCTCTTTGGGGTACAAACCCAACAATGGTATGGCTGGATCAAAGGGTAGGCATTCTTTTATAGCCCTTTGAGCATAGATCCAAATTGCCATCCAGAATGGTTGGATCAATTCACAGCTCCACCAGCAATGCATTAATGTCCCAATTTTGTCACATCCCCTCCAATATTCATTACTCTCCCCTTCTTTCATTTTAGCCATTCTGCTAGGTGTGAGGTGATACCTCAGAGTTGTTTTGATTTGCATTTCTCTAATTATTAGAGATTTAAAACACTTTCTCATGTGCTTATTGATACTTTTGATTTCTTTACCTGAAAATTGCCTATTCATGTCTCTTGCCCATTTATCAATTGGGGAATGGCTTGATTTTTTATACAATTGATTTAACTCCTTATATATTTGAGTAATTAGACCCTTGTCAGAGTTTTTTGTTATAAAGATTTTTTCCCAATTTGTTGTTTCCCTTCTGATCTTGGCTACATTGTTTTGGTTTGTACAAAAGCTTTTTAGTTTTATATAATCAAAATAATTTATTTTACATTTTGTAATTTTCTCTAACTCTTGCTTGGTTTTAAAATCTTTCCTTTCCCAGAGATCTTCTTTCTAGTTTTTTGAAGTTGCACACCAAATTCATTGACCTCTTCCCTCTATGATTTGTTGATATGTGCATTCAGGGAAATAAATTTTCTCCTGAGTACTGCTTTAATTATATCCCATAGATTTTGATATGTTGTTTCCTCATTGTCATTATTTTCAATGAAATCATTAATTGTTTCTATGATTTGTTCTTTAACAAACCAATTTTAGAAAATCATATTACTTAATTTCAAATTAATTTTTGATTTGTCTGCATTATGATCTAAAATTTTGCATTTATTATTTCTGCTTTTTTTTGCATTTGTTTACAATGTTTTTATGCCCTAGTACATGGTCAGTCTTTGTGAATGTACTATGTGCTGCTATAAAGGAGGTATATTTCTTTTTGTCCCTATTTATTTTTCTCCAGATAGCTATTAATTCTAGTTTTTCTAAAATTTCATTCACATCTCTTATGTCTTTCTAATTTAATTTTTGATTTGGTTTATCTAGATCTGATAGAGGAAGGCTGAGGTCTCCCACTAGTATGATTTTACTATTTATTTCTTCTTTAAGCTCCAATAGTTTCTCCTTTAAAAATTTGAATGCTATATTGTGGGAGTAGTACAAGAAAACCAAGGGCTTTCATGCCTAGGGAACCTTAGGATGTAAAACTTCTGGGTAGATAGGAAATCAGGGCTTTCCATTCAGCAAGGATGTGGAAATAAGCACAGAAAACCCCAGAATGCAATGACTCTGGGGAAGCCATTAACTTAGGAACAGTAAGATATGTATTCTTTCTCCTTAGCTTGAACCCAATCCATTTTTCTCTAAATTTTCAGTTGCCATGCCAAGAAACCACTAGGGCAAGAATTTTATTAGGAGTCTGGTTCGGGAGTCACACACTGAAGTACCAAACTCATCTGGGCAATCATACATTGACACATTGATCCATAGCATATAGAAAACTTTTGTCTTTAATCACTGAAATAATCTATGTTCATTATCCCTACCTTGTGAATCATTACCTATCTTTGTTTCTTCATGAAGATTACCTAATTCTCTTACCTACGTCATTTCCCCTATAGATATCATCCACTCCCTCAATAAAATTGCCACTGGCTACTTGATTCCCACCAGCCCTCCTGAGTCTGTCTTCATTCTTACCTTTTGGGATCCTTAACCAGGTGGTCCCCAATGGGCTTGACACTATCCAATTTGGTGCATACATGTTGAGAACCGATATTTCTTCATTGTCTATATTGTCTTTTATCAGGATGTAATTACCTTTCTTTTTTCTTTTAATCAGATCTATTTTTACTTTGACTTTGCCAGATATCATGATTGTGACTCTTGCCTTCTTTTTCTCAGTTGATGCCCAATAAATTTTGTTCTAACCTCTTACCTTTCCCCTGTGTGTGTCTACCTGCCTCATTTGTGTTTCTTGTAGACAACATATGGTAAAATTTTGGTTTCTAATCCACTCTGCTATCTGTTTCCTTTTTATGGGTGAGTTCATCCCATTCATATTAAAATTTATGATTACTACCTGTGTATTCCCATCAATTTGATTTCCTCTTTTAGTCCTACCCTTTCTCCTTTCACTATTTTCTTCTACACCAATGTTTTGCTTTTAATCAGTCCCCCTTTTCCCCACCCTTATTTTAATTTCCTTCCCACATCCTCCCTTCTTATTCCCCTCTTATTTTTCTTTAAGGTCTATTGATTGCACCCCTTTCCTTTCTCTCCCTTCTAATACTCCCTGCCCCAATCCCCTCCTTCATTATTCCCTCTCACCTTCCCTATAGAATATATAGAATTTTATATTCAAATAGATCTGGTCTCTCTTCTCTCTCAGAACTGATTCCACTGAAAATATGGTTTAAGTATTACCTAATAGCACTCTCTCCCTCTCCTTCTTATCATGGTATTCTTCCCCTTCTCCCCCACCCCCAACCATGAGCCTCTTTAAGTGGTATAATTTATCCTATTTTTCTTTTTCATTCAAGTTTCTCTTGGTGCCATCTTCTATTCCTCCCCCCTTTTACATGTAATCTTAAATAACTTAGTGCTCCAGTCTCTGCCTATGAATAATTTTTCTACCTACTATGATAATGAAAACAATTTTTGGAGTTGCAAATATCATTTTTTCCATGTAGGAATATAAAGTATTTGACCTTCCTGAAGCCCTTAAATTTATTTCCCCCCTCTTTCTTGCTTACCTTTTTATGTTTCTCTTGAATGCTTTATTTGAACATCAAAATTTCCATTTAGTTCTGGTCTTTTCTTTAGGAATGCTTGGAAATCTTCTGTTTTGTTAAATGCCATACTTTCCCCTGAAAGTATATAGTCAGTTTTGATCAGTAGGTTATTCTTGGTTGTAGATCCAATTCTCTTGGCTTCCTGAATATCATATGCCTAGCCTTGTGGTCCTTTAGTGTGGAGGCTGCCAGACCCTGTATAATCCTGACTGAGGCTCCTTGATATCTGAATTGTCTGTTTCTGGCTGCTTACAATATTTTCTTTTTTTTTTTTTTAATATTAAACCCTTAACTTCTGTGTATTGACTTATAGGTGGAAGATTGGCAAGGGTAGGCAATGGGGGGGTCAAGTGACTTGCCCAGGGTCACACAGCTGGGAAGTGTCTGAGGCCGGATTTGAACCTAGGATCTCCTGTCTCTAGGCCTGGCTCTCAGTCCACTGAGCTACCTAGCTGCCCCCCACAATATTTTCTCCTTGGACTGGAAGCTCTTGAATTTGGCTATTACATTCTTGGGGGTTGTCTTTTGTGGATTTAATGTAGGGGATGATCTATGGACTCTTTCAATGACTATTTTGCCATCTTGTTCAAGAATATCAGGGAAGTTTTCTTAGATAATTTCTTGTAATATGATGTCAAGGCTTTTTTTTCAGGCTTTCAGGTAGACCCATAATTCTCAAATTGTCTCTCCTGGATCTGTTTTCTAGGTAAGTTGTCTTTTCAATAAGATATTTCATGTTTCCTTCTATTTTGTCATTCTTTTGATTTTACTTTATTAATTCTTGATCTCTTGTGAGATCATTAGCTTCTACTTGCCTAATTCTAATCTTTAAAGACTGGTTTTCAGCTGTGATCTTTTGACTTTCCTTTTTGGTTTGGTATATCTTGCTTTTCATGGCTTCCAGCAGGTCAATTCTGATCTCCAATTTGCTTATTACTTCATTTGATTTTTTGTGCCTCTTTTTCCATGTGGGCAATTTTGTCTTTTAAACTCCTATTTTCTTTTTGATTAGTTTTATTTCTTTTCCCCACTTTTCAACATATTTTTCTTCTTTCTTTCTTACTTTGTTCTTGAACTCCTTTTTGAGTTCCTCGAGAGCTTGTGACCAACTTCCATTTTTTGGGGGGGAAAGTTTGGATGTGTTCGTTCATTTTTTATTCTCTTCTGTTCCTTCTGTATTCTGTTCTTTTTCTCCATAGAAATTATCCAGGGTCAAAAGTTTTGAAAAAGCTGCTTATTTCTTTTGCTACTTGTGGATTACAGTTCCTGCATGTACATTGCTGTCTTAGCTTCTGTCTTGAGGGCTTTGCCTTAGTAGTATCTTACAGGCAGTTCTTTGTGTAGTGTACTTTAAAGTGTTTTGCCCTGAGGCTATTTTCCAGTCCCTGCTGCCTCTGCTGTTGCCAGTCTTGCTTTTACCCAGTCTCTATGCTCTGTTCCCCAGGCTTTGTGCTCTGTTGCCCAAGCTCCATGCTCTTCAGCCTTGAGTCCCAAGTCTCATTGCCAAGGCCTTGCACTGCCCTCAGGGGTAAGTCTGTGGTCAACTGGCCCTGGAGAATTTAGAGATTGCACCAGCCCTTGCTTCTACTGTGGCATGGTAGGTGGTATGGGGGAGGTGTGATCAGCTCGTGTGTCAATAAGTGTAGCTTTGCCCCCTTATACTGTGGAAATCCCCAAAGGCTGCCTATTTTAAGGCTGCACCCTGTGGGAGAGCCCTTTTACTTGTCTGATTTTGATTTCTGTCCTTTTGAGACACTTGTATTGATCTGTTGGAAGGAGATTCAGAAAGTTCCTACTAGTCTGCAGCCATCTTAGTCCCTCCCGTTAATAATTTTTTAGTTGATTCTCTAGGATTCTCTAAGCACATCATCATATCATATGGAAAGTGATGGTTTTGTTTCTTCATTGCCTGTTTTAATTCTTTCAATTTATTTTTCTTCTCATAGTTATAGTTAACAATATTTAATAATAGTGGTGATTACTCCTGTATTATTGCCAAAAACAACTAACCCTAAATGGGGTTATGAAGAGTCAGACATACCTGAATAACAGCAACAATTGTAAATGTACCTTATTTCCCTTTGACCCAAAATAACGAGTCAGAGAAATGGGAAAGTCTCCAAATTATACTCTGACCTTTACATCATGTGAGAGCATTTGATTCTTTTCGATAGAATCATGATCAGAGAAAACTTTTAGAAGCATTCTTCTTCTCAAGCACATCCTCTTCCTTCTCTATTTTCTTTTTTCTTTTTTATCTCTTCTTTCATTTTCTTCCTTCTATTCTCCTTCTTTTTTTGGAAATCAAGAAAATTTCTTTTTTAAAGAGTTTGTGAGAGGCTACTTGGCTTAATGGAGAGAGAGCTGGCTTTGAAGTCAGAAGGCTTGAGTTCAAATTCTACCTTTAATACATACTAGTCGTGTGAGCCTGGGTGAGTTATATAATCCCTGCTACCTTTAAGAAAATCTCTAAGATAATCACTTACAAAGTAGATGCCTATATATATATATTAGTAGAGGAAATTCCTCAACTGGGGTTCTAAATAGTAGGGAAATCAGAGGTCTGTTTTTTTAAAAAAGATCTTCATATTAACACTAAGCATACTCTAAAATAAATTAATAATATTTTAAAGTGTCTTGTAACAGAGAGAAGACTATTCTCGAGTGCTTTGGAAGCTGTTAAATTAACTTTCTCTTTACTTAAATTCACCTTATTTTTGTCCTAGCTCACTTGAGAGTCTGTTCCTTCTTCACCAGCAACCTCATCCACCTAAGGGTGACTAGATCCAAAGGCCTGCTGAGTGAATTACTACCCAAGATTGCTTTTTTAGAATGACTTCATCCATGCTCTCACTTCATTCTCAGCTATATCTCTTCTTCATTAGCTTTCTTGCCTCTGGTACACTCCCTTTGTCCTCCCTTCCTCCCTCACCTTCTCAGCTTTCTTTTATGTTTTCTCTCCCCTAAGTCGAATATCAATTCTTTGAGAGTAAGGACCTTTTTGTTTTTCATCCTCAACACTTTGCATGGTATCTGGCACATAGTGACTGACTTATAAATGCTTTACCTCCATCTCTATCTATCATCTATCTTTGCAAATTAGCATGAACTAATGGACAGAGCACTTGCTTGTATTTATTCTTTGTGCTGAAAGTGATTGCTCATACTGTCATTACTGCCTAAACTGCCCTGGTGACAAAACCATTTCTCTCATTTCCTTCCAAATATGCGTCAGAACTCATGTCCTTGCTCAGCCCTCTCTGATGAAACTGACTCCTTTATTTCCCATCTTTCTAAGTAATTGCATGCCAATTTGCTTTGTGAGAGTTTACAAGTCATTTTATGTATGTTTTATCTTCTCAATTAGGTTGTAAGCTCCCTGAAGGAAGAGAATGATGTTTTCATTTTGGGTCTTTTGCCAAGCCCACTGTACATCAAACAACACTCTATATCAAGTCTTAACTACTAATTCTGGAGCTAAGGAATGCAAAACAATTCCCAGGACAAGTATGAAATACATTCTTAAATCAGCCTTAGAGAGGATATAGATCCTGGCCCCATGGTACAGGCTGAGGGTGGGGGAATGGGATGTACTCATGAAATTAACCCCTGTGGATGAAGACTCTAAGACTATTGCTACATGAGGGAAACTCCAGGACACCAAGGAACAACAGCAAGGTGGATGGGGAACTCGCCTTGTAAAAATTTTTGAACATTCTATATAATAGTGCCCCGAATCAAAAGCCTGATTGTCCCAACCTAGTTATACCTTTGCTCTATACATAGGACTCTGTACATAGTACCCAGGCAATGCTGTTGAGTGAATAAAAATAACATGAGAGTGACTTTCTGTTACTCTATATGTATATGTATATATGTGTGCATAGGAAAAAGTTGGCATTCTTTTCCATTAATAAATCTAGTTTGCAAGTCTGCAAGACGAGGAAAAAAGATTACTAAGACTAGGAGTAGAACCAGAAGACAAATTATGGCCATCTCCATTCAAATAAAAGCCACTAATTTAAATGAAAAAAAATTCCATTGAAGAAGTAGAATGTAAAAGGTTTCATAAAAAAGGGACCAAACTAAAAGAGAAGTAGAACTTCTTATTGTAGAACATTATAAGAAAGTAGAAAATGGAATAATAAACTATTTAGGGAGAATATTTTTCAGAAGAGAATGCATACAAACATGTACTTTTAAAATCTTGGTTTAAACAGATTTAGAGGGGAGATCTTGTTTTTTAAAAAATTATTCAATTCATTAATTTTAACATTCTTACAATTGTCTGTTCATAAGATTTCCATAATCATAGATTTTTAGACAAAAGGGGTACAGGCAAAAGTATCCTTAAATCAATAGCAGAAAGGCAGTAAGGCAAGGAGAGCCAAGGACAATTGGTAACCTACTCATTAGGAAGATAAATCAAACTGGAAATAGAAAACTATTTCTAGAAATTGCTTCCAGAGCTGATCGTTTTTCCCCAATTCAAGGGTAGCTCGCCTGCAAATCTAGAAACCAACTTTTTTTTTAACTTTAAATAAGAACAGACATACAAATATTTTCTTCAACATCTTGGGGATATAACCCCTTCCCAACATATTCACTATTTCAGTCTAAAGAATGGAATAAGTTTTGGCTCATAATTTAGCTCAGTTTCTGTTCTCCTTTGTTTTCAAAGAGAACCAGTGGCATCATGAGTGATGCCTTGACTTCTGCATAAATTATATTTAAATGATGCAAAGTTGCACAAAGTCATTAATCTCACTTTCTCTTCCAGAGTCATGGAAATCCAGTGGCAAGATGAAAGTTAGGACTATTGTTGGCCTGGGATGTGGTGGATGATCTTGGCATCTTTCAAGCTGCTTCAATAACCTTCATGGCCTTTGAGGGTAACACAGGGTCTCAAATCCACTAGTGAATTAGTGGAATGTCTGCCCCAAGCATGGGACCACTTCCCCTTGGTAGAATAGGTTGATGAAAAGCTCAGTTCCTACACACACCAAGTTAAAGTCCAAATTTGGGTATTATTGAGTTGGAATCCTAAAGGTCACAAGATATGATCTGTTGCTCCTCAAAGCATCATTATTGGACTGATTTCAAAATAAAACTTGAACTCCAAGATTCCTGCTGACTTCTTCTCCAGATTCAGGTTAGAGACTCCCTTCATTTTACCTTAAATGGAAAAGAATGATTGAAAAGACCAAAGACTGACATATGACCCCAAGGGGAAGAGGGAGCAGCTAGGTAGGTGGTGCAGTGAATCAGAGCATCAGGCTTGTAGTCAGGAAGACCAAAGTTCAAATATGGCCTCAAACACTTCTGAGCTGTGTGATGTTGATAAGTAACTTAATTTCTGCTTGCCTGTTTTCTTTTCTGTAAAATGGGGTTAATAACACCAACTTCTCAGAGTTATTGTAAGAATCAAATGATTTAATAATAGTAAGGTGCTCAGTACAGTGCCTGGCACAGAAGAGGTGCTGTATGAATGGGTTTATATACATGCATATCTCGATATCTAGAGAGATATAGGTATATGCCCCAAGTCCCCTTCCTCCCCAGGCCCCTAGTTTATTTTCACTAGCTATGAGTGAAAAATCCAATTCCTTAGATACAAATGCAGCAAAGAGTCTAAGCCAACTTTTGGATTTTAAGAGAACTAAGGAAGAGATCTGAAGTGTAGCCTTGGTGTTGGAGACTCCTTTCTGAGGCAAAGACCAGGCACTATACATGTTGGGAACCTCCCACTTCTCTTATTCATTGCACCCACTCAAATATTCTGGGAACTTCAGTAGCTGGTGCTCCCTTAGCGTTGCCTCCACTTCTCGAAGCTTTGAAACCCAAACAGTGCTTGCAATTGAATGGAAACCAATAGGACGCAGTCCTAAGCCCATAGGAAGTAACACCTTGCCGCAGAAATTTGAATTGTCTTTGCATCTTATAATACCATCCTGTTTTAAGACTCATCAAAGGCTACCAGGGAGAAGAACACTGTGAGGTTCCCCCCTAAGGATTCTCTGAGCCCCATTGCTTCCTTCTGGTAGCTCTCCTCCAAGTCCAACAGGTATTTCACTTACTACTCTTATTTGGTACTGTTCACCCTTGCTCCCATGAAGCTTTCCTTCACCCTCATTACTGGATGGTTCTCTTGCTGAGTTCTTTCTTCTCCAAATACTGATTCCTGCCTCTCAGCTTTAGGTTATTACTTTCTTCAGTTCAGTTCTCCTTCAAAAGATAGTTTTCTGCTCTGTGTACTTTCTTCTCCTTAACATTACTCTTTCTCTCTGTAGTTCAAAAATTCTGATCCAAGAGATGGAGCTCATCCCATTTCCCAGGGGACTAACAAGCTCACTTAACCTGGCCTGATCAAACAGGTCTCTGAGGATATTTTGTGAGTTCTAACTACATCTATTTTTAAAGCCTTTTTTGGGTCTGTGGTTTTTGCAACCCCAGATTCTGCAGAGAATCTGGAAACTCTTTTTTTTACACTGCTCAAACAATGCTCTGTCTCTAATTCGACATAGGTTTAGAGTAATATTGCTATCTGCCTCTTTTTCTATGAGTATCCAGCTGATGCTTTTTCTCCTTGTTTTAGCACCTCATACTGGGTCTTAGAAGCCTGAGGAGGGAGGCATTTTGATTTTCTCTTCAATTGTTCTTCTTTGAATCAATCAACAATCACTTATTAAACACCTTTGTTGTTGTTCAGTCATTTCAATCATATTTAATGCTCTGTGACTTCATTTAGGGTTTTCTTGGAAAAGATACTGGAATATATCCCTCATCAGCTCATTTTACAGATGAGGAAACTGAGGCAAATGGGGTTGAGTGATTTGCCCAGGGTCACACGGCTAGCAGATGTCTGAAGTCACATTTGAATTCAGGGCATCCTGACTCCAGTTCTGACGTTCTATCTACTGTTCCACCTAGCTGCCCTTAAACGCCTACTATGTATTAGGTTCAATTATGTATTCAAGGTAAAAATCATTTTTAAAGAAATTAAGTGCTAAGCTTTGGGCATAAAAAGAAGGCAAAGAACAGTCCTTACTCTCAAGGAATAATATACCAATAGCTAAGTACCAACAACATAGACAGGATAAGTTGAGGATAATTAACAAAAGGAAAACACTAGAATTAAGCTCTAAATCATAGTGAAATACCCCTCCCTCATCTCTGAGCAAGAGTTTTAAAGGAGTTAATTCCTTTCCCATTTGTATAGGAGTCTGCTGGTGCTTGCACCCATCTATGGAGGAGTCAGGGTGAGAATGATTCAGAAAGGGAGGTGCCAGAGTACATAGAGTGATAAACCTGGAATCAAGAAGATGTGATTTTACATCCAGCTTCAGATATTTACTAAAGGGATGACCCTGGTCAAGCCACTTGGCTTATGTAAACTTTAGCTTCTTCATCTGTAAAATAGATTAATAGTAGTAACTGCTACCCAGGGTTGTTTTGATGATTATGTAAAGTCAACAAGCAATTTTCTAATGCCTGTGACATGTTTGGGTATTCGAGGAAGATAGAGGGCTTGCTGAGTTCTTTTCAGGACTTCTCATCCACCTCTGATGTCTACCTAGAATCTCTCCTGTGACTCCAAGAAGCTGTAGCATGCTCAGCAGATCACACCCTGGTAAACCATCTTGGCAGATGAACTAAACCAGGTTGAGGGTAACCAATGGTATAGAAACCTGTTGATGAGTTAGCAGGGTATCTACCCAAGCAGGTGAAGACTTCCCCTACTGGAATGGGTGGTTAGGAACAGTTTGTTCTAATGGCCACATAGGCAGCTGAAGGAGGTGTCTTCCAGTATGTCAAGGCCATCCACTGCATCCCAGACCACCACCAATTGTCTTGACTTTTGTTTTGCCACTGAACTTCAATGATTGTGGAAGAGAGAGTGAGGCTGATGCCTTTGTTTAAACTGCCTCACTTAAATCCCATGTAGGAATCATGATATCATAATGAGAAATCTTGAACCCTTGGATTTTATCTTCCACAATCCTTTTCCCTTCATCTAAGTTGCATCCTCACATTTGGTAAATAAATTGTGTGTAACTTTGCCCTCTGGCTCTTCTTTCATGACTGTGGCTGGGTTAGCTCCCTCTTTAGTCTAACC
Organism: Gracilinanus agilis; assembly: GCF_016433145.1. NCBI lineage: Eukaryota > Metazoa > Chordata > Mammalia > Didelphimorphia > Didelphidae > Gracilinanus > Gracilinanus agilis. The sequence goes on along the minus strand of NC_058134.1, from coordinate 257,999,541 downwards.
TTTTATTTTCCTTTACTTCAAGTCATTATTAATAAATATTATTAAACATAATACTTGGAGATATTGTATATTAATTTTTAAGCTTATAATGAGATGTGATATAATTGGCCCTCTTTGAAAATAAAGGACAAACAACAGCAGCTTTGTGGCAGATACTGCATCAAGCACTAAGGATTTGAAGAAGGGCAAAAATCCGTCCTTGCTGATGAGGAATCCCCAGTGCAATGGGGCAGACAAAATGAAAATAGCTATGTAGGAACAAGTTATATAATGACAGTAAAGGGGAGATAATCTAAGAGGAAAAAGCATTAAAATTAAGGAAAAGACTTAGTGCAGAAGGTAAGACTTTAGTTGAGACTTGAAGGCAGGAGAACCAGGAGGCAGAGATCCAGGAGAGAATTCCAGGTATGGAGGACAACATGGTGCCATTGGCAACATGGCAACATGGCAGCAGAATGGAAGGTGAAGAAATGGCATATTGGTGTGGGATATGGGCAGGCTAGGCTTGGGGAAAATGGAGAGAATAGAAGGATGGATTTGGGAATAGATTCATTTCTATGTGTCTTATGACTGAATAATATAAGGACGAGGACTTAGAAGTGTAAGGAATTTATTAGTCTTAAGGGTAGTAGTGGATAAGATATAAAGAATTGTGCCTCACTCAGAAAATAGTCCCTCTGCTGGTCCATCTCCCAACTCTGTGTTTTCGATAGGTATCTCCCATGTCTGGAATGCTCACTCTCCTCAACTCTATTTCCTGGCTTCTTTCAAGTCTCAGCTAAAATCCCACCTTGCCATCTTCAAACTTTTCAGGCAATTCTCAACATTGGTTCTCTGTAGTCTGTGATAGTCTCTGTCTTGAAGCCATGTAGCATTCCCAGAATATTTATGCACTTGGCTTGGCTGCTTGCTGTATTTTCCAGTCATTGACTAGTTTAAATTATTGGCCTGAAATTTGAAACACCTTAATGCTGAAATCCATCATATTAACTGAAGTTCTTTTATTTCCAATGTGACTTAGCAATGATACCTGTTCTCAATTCCAGACCCAGTCATTAAATCTATATTCTATTTATTATTAAACGGAATGACCTCTAGCAGCTGAAATACATTCACAGGTAGCCATTGGGCTGGTCCAACTCAATTCAATTCAATTCAACAGACATTTAATAAACACCTAGTGTATGCAAAGCAAAATTCAATAGGTAGCAAGTTACTTAACCCCCATTGCCTAGCCCTGTAACAAATAAAATTAATATAGAAGGATATACATAAAAGATATTAGGGTTTAAAAAAAACTTCGAAAAAAATTCAATAGGTAGACATCTGAGAACTGTGGCAGCCAGACTGATTAGGTAGATTGTGAGCAGGAATATTACAGTGTCAGTGAGGAGGAGGAAGAGACAATTCCTTCATGTGCACATTTACTTTTCATTAACATCCCGTCAGATTAAATTCCAGCTTAGAAATACTGTAAATATCCCTGTGTCCTAATACAACAGCTGTTGGCTTCCCCAAGGAATCAATCACAGCTTCTTCAACCGTGGGCTCCCACTGTCCGACTGTTCGTTTCCAGTTTTAACTCCAGACTCATTACATTAATAACACAAAACCTTCTCGAGCGCGCTACAAATAGATTCGAAGATTTCCCCGTCTCCTCCTTCCGCCTCCCCATCCCTACTCCTTCCCTTTTAAAATTGGAATGGAAAGACAGACTTTGGAAATAGGTCCCCCGGAGAACAGCGCATGGAAATCATTGCGCCTCATCAGTAACCTGTGACTGCGGAGATGGAAGAACTGTTGTCTAGACATGCTTTAGCCCGAGGCAGAAGAGAAAGGGGGATTTTTGTTTTTGTTTTTTGAAGTTAGCAAATATCTTCCATTGTTTACAGAGACCAAAATCCTATCGAAGCCTCTTTTCACATTTTAGGACAATCATGTGGTCCCTAAAAAGCATTTAACCATTTCATTTTAGAATGATCAGATTGTTTAGTATTTCTGCTAGATGTGCTTTGGCCCAACCCAATGGAACTTCCAGGCTAAAATCTTAAAAGGCATGAAAAATTCAATGTCTTGGATTGAAGGCTGTACTTCTCAGTTCTTTCGTGGCACTGTCTACTCCCCAAGAGGGTATCAGGTCTGAGATCTTGTTGGATTATAGACATCTTGAGAAATCTCTTAGAAGAAAATGTTTACGACTCATCTGTTTTCTTAAATAGCTACTTGGGGAGAAAAAAGACTAAGGAAGACCTTTTTTTTTTTTGTTTTTAGAATTATTCCTTCAAAATGGAAGAAGCAAAAGATTCCTAATAAAGTAACTTAGGATCCTTCTTATTGTTTTTAAACCCTTACTTTTCATCTTAGAATCAATACTGTGTAATGGTTCCAAGGAAGAAGAGTGGTAAGGGCTAGGCAATGGGCATTAAGTGACTTGTCCAAGATCACACAGCTAAGAAGTGTCTGAGGCCATATTTGAACCCGAGGCTTCCAGTTTCTAGTCCTGGCTCTCAATTCACTGAGCCACTAGCTGCCCCCATTGTTAAAGTTTCTTAAAAACAAGGGTAAATGACGACTTATCAGGGAAACTTGTCTGTATTTGTGCACATATTTTGTCCTCAAAAAGAATGCAAGATCCTCATGGGATAGAGACTATTTTCCTTTTATTTTATACCTTGAATACTTAGCTTCAATTTTTTTTTTGTCTATCTCCACTAGCTAACCTTCCCCCACCTTCTGTTTTAGAATCAATATTGTATATTGGTTCTAAGGCAGAAGAGTGGTAAGGGTTGGGCAATGGGGATTAATTGACTTGCCCAGGGTCACACAGCTATAAAGTGTCTGAGACCAGATTTGAACCCAGAATGTCCAGTCTCTAGCCCTGTTCTCAATCCACTGAGCCCTCTAGTCATCCTTTAATATAGAGGTTAAGGCAATTTGAAACATATCATTCTTCACTCTGTTTTCACTTTGAATTTTTCTCTAGTGTAAACAAAATGTCTCTTTATTCACAACATGATGACTAGGGAAACATGTATTATAGGGTAATATATGTATAAACTATATAATATTACCTCTCTTCATGGGAAAGAGGGAGGGAGGAAAAAAAGGAATGAGACATAGATTTTTTTTTAATAACCTTTACCTTCTCTCTTAGAATTGATACTAAATATTGGTTCCAAGGCAGAAAGGCAGTAAGGACTAGGCATTGGGAGTTATGTGACTTGCCTAGGGTTGCACAGTTGGGAAGTGTCTGAGGCTAGATTCGAACCCAGGACATTCCACCTCTAGGTCTGACTCTCAATCCATTAAGACACCTAGGTGTCCCTAAGACATAGATTTTTGAACATAACTAACGTGAACATTTGTTTCTCTTGGATAAGTATATTTATATAATTTATTATATATTTATGTATGTATGATACATTATACATTATGTTATGCTATATATAAAATAAAAATAAATATCTATGCTTTAAAATATTTTAAAATTTATTTAAATTTTATTTTATTATAATAATTATAATATATAACACATATTATATATCACATGTAATATATAAAATATAATATAATAATATAATAAATAAAATTTTATTTAAATTTATTTTACATTCATTCATATATTAATAAACATATTAAAATAGTATAAATTTACTAAAATAAATTTAAATTGTAATTAACAATATAATTAAAATTATATATATTAATATATAAATTAAAAATATTTTCCAAAGATTCATGGAATATAATTGAATTGACCTCTGTGTGGGGGAACTATAAAGATCAGCTGTGGTATGTGGTAGTCAAAAAGAGAAGAGGAAGGGAGATGAACTACACTCAGCACACTAAGGTGACCCACTTCAGTTTCATGGGTGATGAGCTGGATTAAGCAGGGAGAAGAAGATTTGTGAGAAGGAAGAGAAGGGGAAGACCCAGGACCCTGTGAGGGGACAAAGGGAGATCAGAGATAGTGTAGTGGATAACAAACAGTCACAGAGATTTATAGCCATGCGCCATTTTATTAGTGAATGCCTTTGGTCAGCACATCTCCCTGTTTTCTACCTACCTCCATAATCAAAGAGTCATTGAACAGTTATCTCCAGATGCATCTATTAAGGAACACTCTATGGCTGTAACATATTCCTGAGAGAGACCTAGACAAAAGAGAGCTTTTTAAAGCTGCCTTTTGTTCTGCTTCCCAAGTACCTCTTTTTCCTGATAATAAGCACTGTTCAGGAAGAATATTTATTTCATTATGAGATGAGGTTAGATCTAGTCCTGGATCTGGTATCGGGAAGATCTGAGCTCAAATTCTGCATCACATACTTACTGTGCAACCCTGGGCAAGCCCCTTAATTCTATCTGCCTTTGTTTTTTTTATCTGTAAAATGGGGATAATAACAGAGCCTAATTCTCCTGGTTTGTTGTAATATGCAATAAAAATAACACTTTATAAACTTAAAGTACTATGTAAATGCTAGCTACTAATATGGAATTTTTTTGCATAACTGCACATGTATAGCTAGATAAAATTGCTTTCTTTATCTCAGGAAAAATATATAACTCAAAATTTAAAAGAATGTTAAAATTTTAGTTTATGTGGAATTGAGAAAAAATAAGATAGATATGAATATTAAAGAGGAAATTTTACATTTAATTTAAAATTTAAATTTAAATTAAAGGCCTTAGACATTTACTGGTTGTATGACCCTTGTAGATTCATTTCATCCTGTTTGCCTCAGTTTTCTCATCTGTAGAATGAGCTGGAGAATAAAATAACAAATCACTCTAGTATTTTTGCCAAGAAAATCCCAAATGGGATCACAAAGAGTTGGATATGACTGAAATGATTGAGCAACAACCTGCTAAAAATGCTAGTTATTCTTATTATATGATCCCAAAGAAAATCATTTGAAAAAGGCTGGTGCTCACTTCTCACTTTTATTGAGGATATTCTCAGCATGTGCACAGAACATCCTTGTAAATAGTTTATAGACTTGAGAATGCAGAAATATGCCTCATGGAGAGACATAGAGTAGTAGACTGCAACATATTACTAAGATGATTTCCATGTACAAAGTAGTGTAAGGGATATCAAACAGCAAATTTTATATAAACAGAAAATGAAGTGGTTTGGTCAGGTAATGAGAGCAAGAAGGGTAATGGTCGGATAGGTTGCTATCTAAGTAGTGTTAGAAGACCTAAGGGAAAATCTCCAGCATATAGTGTAAGTCCATGAACAAGAATTACAGAGGAGGAGAAAAGATCAATAGGTTGCAGTCTGTATTGTTGGAGGGAATTTGTTGTTTTTGTTCACTTGTTTCAGTCATGTCTGACTCTTTACGACCCTGTTTAAGTTTTTCTTGGCAGATGCTGAAGTGGTTTGCCATTTCCTTCTTGAGCTCATTTTATAGTTGAGGAAACTGAGGCAGAGTTAAGTGACTTGCCCAGGGTCACATAGCTAGCAAGTGTCTAAGGAGAGATCTGGAGTCAGGAAGAAGGACCAGTCACTCTATCCTCTATGCCATCTAACTGCCTAGCTAAATGGAATATGTACATATATTAATTCATAGCCCAATTAAAGTCTTAAGAAAGCAGGATGCAGGCCTTTAGTTTTTGCTAAACTATTTTAATTTTCCTTGTTTTTGTTGTTAATAACATTATCAAAGACATTTTCCATTCTTTGGGGACCAATCAATCAAT
>NC_058134.1:257949773-257976022 GCF_016433145.1 Gracilinanus agilis | reverse complement strand
CAGCAGTTTTTGTCAAATAGTGGATTCATGTCCCAAAAGTTGGGCTCTTTGGGTTTATCATACACTGTCTTGCTGATGTCATTTACCCCAAGTCTATTCCACTGATCCTCCCTTCTGTCTCTTAGCCAGTACCATATTGTTTTGATGACTGCTGCTTTATAGTAAAGTTTAATATCTGCTACTGCTAGGCCCCCTTCCTTCACATTTTTTTTCATTATTTCCCTTGAAATTCTTGACCTTTTGTTATTCCAAATGAAATTTGTTATAGTTTTTTCTAATTCAGTAAAGAAGTTTTTTGGTAGCTTGATAGGTATGGCGCTAAATAGGTAAATTAATTTGGGTAGAATTGTCTTTTTTATTATGTTAGCTTGTCCTACCCATGAACAATCAATGGCTTTTGTTTGGAAAGTGTTTTGTAGTTGTTTTCATAAAATTGCTGTGTTTGCTTTGGTAGATAGATTCCTAAGTATTTTATATTGTCTAGGGTGATTTTAAATGGTGTTTCTCTTTCTACTTCTTGCTGCTCTAGTGTGTTGGAAATGTATAGAAATGCTGCTGATTTATGTGCATTTATTTTGTATCCTGCAACTTTGCTGAAGTTGTTGATTATTTCTACAAGCTTCTTAGTTGATTCTCTAGGATTTTTTAAGTAGACCATCATATCACCTGCAAAGAGTGATAGTTTAGTCTCCTCCTTGCCCACTTTGATACCTTCAATTTCTTTTTCTTCTCTAATTGCAACTGCTAGTGTTTCTAGTACTATGTTGAATAATAGAGGTGATAATGGGCATCCTTGTTTTACTCCTGATCTTATTGGGAAGGCTTCTAATTTATCCCCATTGCATATGATATTTGTTGATGGTTTTAGGTATATACTGTTTATTATTTTTAGGAAAGGTCCTTCTATTCCTATACTTTTCAGTGTTTTCAATAGGAATGGATGCTGTATTTTGTCAAAGGCTTTTTCAGCATCTATTGAGATAATCATGTGATTTTTGTTTGTTAGACTGTTGGTATGGTCAATTATGTGGATGGTTTTCCTAATGTTGAACCAACCTTGCATTCCTGGTATAAATCCTACCTGATCATGGTGGATGATCTTCTTAATTACTTGCTGGAATCTCTTTGCTAGTATTCTATTTAAGATTTTTGTATCTATGTTCATTAGGGAGATTGGTCTGTAGTTTTCTTTCTCTGTTTTTGATCTCCCTGGCTTTGGAATCAGTACCATATTTGTGTTATAAAAGGAATTTGGTAGGACTCCTTCTTTGCTTATCATATCAAATAATTTGAATAGTATTGGGATTAGTTGCTCTTTGAATGTCTGATAGAATTCACTTGTGAATCTATCAGGCCCTGGCGATTTTTTCTTAGGGAGTTCTTTGATGGCTTGTTCAATTTCTTTTTCTGATATTGGATTATTTAGGTATTCTATTTCTTCTGCTGTTAATCTAGGCAGTTTATATTTTTGTAAATATTCGTCCATATCTCCTAAATTGTTATATTTATTGCCATATAATTGGGCAAAATAGTTCTTAATGATTGCCTTAATTTCCCCTTCATTAGAGGTGAGGTCTCCATTTTCATCTTTGATACTATCAATTTGGTTTTCTTCTTTCCTTTTTTTTATTAGATTGACCAGTACTTTGTCTATTTTATCTGTTTTTTCAAAGTACCAGCCTCTAGTCTTATTTATTAATTCAATAGTTCTTTTACTTTCGATTTTATTAATTTCTCCCTTGGTTTTTAGTATTTCTAATTTAGTTTTCATCTGGGGATTTTTAATTTGTTCGCTTTCTAATTTTTTGAGTTGCATGCCCAATTCGTTGATCTCTGCCCTCCTTAATTTGTTAATATATGCACTCAAGGATATAAATTTCCCCCTGAGTACTGCCTTGGCCGCATCCCACAGATTTTGGTAGGATGTCTCATCATTGTCATTTTCTTCAATGAAATTGTTGATTGTTTCTATGATTCCTTCTTTGACAAATTGGTTTTGGAGAATCATATTATTTAATTTCCAATTAGTTTTTGATTTTCCTGTCCAGGTGCCCTTACTAATTATTATTTTTATTGCATTATGATCTGAGAAGGTTACATTTATTATTTCTGCTCTTCTGATTGCTCAATTCTAGCCTTTAGGGATTGTTTTTCGGCTATAATCTTTCGGTTTTTGGCTATGATCTTTTGGTTTTCGGCTTTAATCTTCTGGTTTTCGGCTATAATCTTCTGTTTTTCGGCCATAATCTTCTGGTATTCCTTTTCAATCTGGTCATTTCTGGTGTTCAATTTGCTTATCAGTTCATTTGGTTTCTGAGCCTCACTTTCCAATTGCAAGATTCTACCTTTTAAACAGCTATTTTCTTGCCAGATCTCTTCCATTTTCCTCAAAATCTCAGTTTTGAACTCTTCCATAGCTTGTGAGGAGTTTGCCTTATTTGAGGAGGGTCCGGATGCTTGTTTGTTCTTCTCCTCTGTTTGCTCGGTTGTCTGGATTTTCTCTGTGTAAAAGTTGTCGAGTGTTAAAGACTTCTTTTTCTTGTTGTTAATCTTTCTCTTCTGAACTTCCTGAGACTGGGTAGCCATTGTTAGCTCAGCAGCTTCTCAGGTTTATCCTCGTGCTCAGGGTCTGTCTGCGCTCAAGCCCCCTGGTTGACCCCCTTGCTTGATCCTCTGCCGGAGGTTTTTTTAATAGTCTCAGGGCGCTGCTTCCACAGTCGTATACCCTTCTGCACTGGTTCCCCACTCAGGGTTTCAGAGCTTTAGCTCATGGCTGTGTCTGCCTCTACCCACGGCTCCACCCGTGCCTGCTCTCTGAGCCAGCTCTCTGCTCCCGCGCTCAGAGTTTCTGTGCTTTCTTTAGCTTTTTGGGGTCCTAAATCTTGCTGCTCTCAGGAACAGGCCCCGGAGCTGCCAATGACTCGATGGGTGCCCCAAACTTGCTCTATTTTTTTTAAGCTGGCTTCAGCGCTATAGGTGTTGTGTGTGGAGGGGATGGGGGTGGGGTGTTTGCTCAGCCCGCGATTTAGTGAGAGCTGTTTCACCCCTTTATAGCATGGAAATGCCCCGATTCCCCATACCTTCCATGCTGTGCCCTATTGTGGGGTTCCTCTGTTCGTCTGGACTTGTTTTTATGTCCCCTTGAGGAGTTTTTTGTGTTTTGGTCAGGAGAGGTTAAGAGCTGCTTCTTACTCTGCCACCATCTTAACCCGGAACCGGATTATTATTTTTTAAGAATATTTTTCAATGATTATATGATTCGTGTTCTTTCCCTCCCCCCAAACTTCCCTCCTTCCTCCCCTCTCCCCATAGGCCAATGCGCAATTCCACTGGGTTTTACATGTATCATTGATGAAGATCTATTTATTATTGATAGTTGACCTGGGGTGGTCTTTTAGAGTCTACATCCCAAATCATATCCCCATCAATCCATGTGATCAAGCAATTGTTTTTCTTCTGTGTTTCCTCTCCTGTAGTTCTTCCTCTGAATGTAGATATTGTTCTTTCTCATATTTCCCTCAGAATTGTTCTGGATCATTGCATTGCTGTTAGTTCAGAAGTCCATTACATTTAATTTTGCTACAGTATATCTGTCTCTGTGTATAATGTTCTTCTGGTTCTGCTTCATCAATTCCTGGAGTTAGTTCCAGTTCACATGGAATTCCTCCAGTTCATTATTCCTTTGAGCACAATAGTATTCCATCAACATCAGATACCATGATTTGTTCAGCCATTCCCTAATTGAAGGGCATCCCCTCATGTTCCAACTTTTTGCCACCACAAAGAGAGCAGCTGTAAATATTTTGTACAAAACTTTTTCCCTATGATATCTTTGGGGTATTAACCCAGCGGTGGTATGGCTGAATCAAAGGGCAGACAGTCTTTTATAGCCCTTTGGGCATAGTTTTTCTGGAGAATTTTAAGGTCTTGGAATTTACTTGGAAAGGGAACACACTTGGGGTTGCTAGAGGATCAATCCCATTTTTGCAGAATCTACATTTCCTGAATAACTAACTGTAGCTGCGGATGGCAAAATCCAGCTAATGTGTTCCTTATTTTGGAACTTTGTCTTTATGGTCTTCCATAACTAGGTGTACGTGGTTGCTTGTATTCTCCCCCAAGAGGAATTTTCCTTCTGCCTCTAGAAGACCAGTCCCTCGGAGATAATCTCTCATCCACAGTGAGGCCCCTAGTGGATCTTTTTTTCAGTCATGTCTGACTCCTTGTAATCTCATTGAGGATTTTCTTGGCAAAGATACTGGAGTGGATTGCCAATTTCTTCTCTGACTCATTTTACATAAGAGGAAACTGAGGGAAACAACATTAAGTGCCTTGTCCATGGTCATACAGCTAGTCTAAAGTCAAAATATAACTCAAGTCTTCCTGATTCCAGGCCCAAAGCTCTATCCACTGTGCCAACTAGCTGTCTGTGCAAATGGTTCTACAAGTGGATCCTATGGAAAATATGGACGTCTATTTTAATGGTCTACAAAAAGGCATGTCCATCCTCTTTAAAGGTAGATGATTCATGTCTCTCCAACCTTACCATGTTGTTCAGGTTATTCTGAGTGAATCTATATATCAATAATGTTAAAAAGGAGGCAACTAACTATACAATGCATAATTGACGTAGAAATACCTTGTATTAATTTCACGTTAACTAAATAGGAAAATTGCATTTTAATAATATTTATATCATTTTATTTCTTGCACTTAGCACAGTGCCTAGCACATAGTAGGTTCTGAATAAATGGTTTTAAAGTTTGCATCATTTTAGTCATGTCCAGTTCTTTGTGACTCCATTTGGGGTTTTCTTAGAAAAGATACTGGAGTGGTCTGTCTTTTTCTTCTAAAGCTAATTTTCCATACGAGGAAACTGAGGCAAATAGGGTGAAGTGACTTGCCCAGAGACACAGAGATAATAAGTGTTTGAGACCAGATTTGAACTCAGATCTTCCTGTCTCTAGATCTGGTGCTCTACTCACTGACCCAACTAAAAGTTAATAAATATTAATTGATTATTATTTAATTGAAACATAATCCAGACCTGGCCAACTCTGGATAAAGTTCATGATGTGAAAGCATTTTTATCAGATGATATATTCGTCAAAGATTCTTTTACCTAACTCGCAAGTGTTGTAGGTCACAAGTCACCAGAGGACTGAGTGTCTTACATTTGTCGCTCTCCCTCTCCTTGTTCTAATCTTCCTAAAATGAGATTGCCTCGTCTTAAAGGCAAAAGGTTTGGGATGTACTGGTTCCTGGACTACCCAATGAAAACTGACCTAGAAGCACCCCTCACCTCATCGATAGCTAATATGGGTTACAATTGACCTTGGGAAAAAAAACGATTTTTGTTACAAAATTAATCAGCAGCTGATTTACTCTGTGGTTAGCTTGTCATTGTTGTTTCAGCGTTCGCCATCTGTTAACATTTCTTCAGTTTTGCTTCAATACAGAGAGCTACATCAAGGACCTGTGCATTTGTCAGTGTGAGAACTTCCTCAATGAATACAGAAGGGAACCTGCCTGGAGCTCAGAAGCTCAGTTTCTGGAATCTCTGAGAGCCCCAGCTTCTATGCTCGCAGTCCCACAGGTAGTAAGTGCCAGCCGTGGGATTTAAACCCAGCTCTTTCTTGTTTTAAGACCAACATTTTATCTTCTCTGCCATGCTGTTTCTATTATAGGAGAAATAGCAAATAACAATACTTTGCATTGAAATGGTGCTTTTTACATGAAATATGTCCTTGAGATTATTAGAGAATAGAAACTCCAACAGGGTTCTACTATTGTTTTCAGAATATATCCAAAACATTTTTTTAAAAGGACAAATCAGAGCAATTCTCTAAAAATATGAAAGGTTCAGATTAAGTGTGCTTCATACACTTCATAGAAGTGCTGGGTGAGGAGTTGCTGAAAACAACTGGTTAGAGTCACTAGAAGACTAATAGCTTGCAGATTTCTGGTTTGCAAAAGCATTTAAGTATAGCGTCCCATTTGATTTTTACAACAACTTTGTGAAGAAGGTAGTATGAAAAATTTCTGTGTTCATTTTTAGATGAGGAAAATGACTGGCGCAGAGTCCCACAGCCAGCAACTATGCTAAGCCAGTGTTCTGGGTTACACAGTATGTTAAGGTAGGAGTTGAACTCGCATCTTTCTGAGGTTGAGGCCGTTCTCTCTACACTATGCCATCCTGCTTCTCCATATGCCTTTTATTGAGTAAATGAAGCCCTGGAAATTTGTCTAAGGTTGTTGTTTATTTGTGTCTGACTCATTAAGACTCAATTTGAGGCTTTCTTGGCAAAGATTCTAGAGTGGGTTTTCCATTTCCTTCATCAGCTCCTTTTACAGATGAGGAAACTGAGGCAAACAGGGTTAAGTGACTCCCCTAGGGTGTATGTGGGTGAGTATTGATGGTAGGGGTGTGTATCTAGACTGCCTCCTTGCTAGCTTTCAATGGGCCAGATCAGCTAATCACTCACCTCCAACCCAGGGAAGACCTATGAGGGAATAAACTCAAAGAGGTTCCCAAACTGGCAAAGCTATAGTGGGGATGTTGAAGGAAGGTGTTCGGGTTCAGTTGTTTACACTAATGGGTTGGATCCCACCCTCAGAGCCCTGAAGCTCTGTTGAGACAAGCCTCCCCCACTCCTAAGTTCAAATGAGCTTTTGCCCATCAAGATGGAGTCAGGTAATGGTCTGCCCCTCAGCCCCAAGATCAGTCACCTCCTCCCCTCAGTGTAACTATTTCAGACTCTAAGTATCAAACTATCAGGGGCTTATTAAATGGTAAATTAAATTCAGGGAACAGGGGAAAAGGTACAGGGGAATTAAGGAAGGAGGGAACGGATGAACTTCACTATCAGCTAAGTCTTCTCCTCAAGAGAGCAGCTCTGGACTTCTTCTGTGGCTTGGTCACAGTAGCCCACTCTCTTCCCCGCCTTACAATCTCCTATCAAATATTTCTAAACTAATATAAAAGAGAAGTAACAGTATAAATGGATTCAAGCAGGATCAGGGAAGGGACCTCCCCTCATTCAAGCCCACTCCCCCAGGAGTTCGAGCTCTCTGGCCAAATTGGAGAATTGCTGTTCAATGTCGTCTTTGTTGGTATTTGTGATCTCCCAATAGACACTAATAAAAGTACAGAGGAGCCCAATTCACTCAGGAACCATGCCCAAATCAAAAGCTCCCAACCAAAGAACCAACCCACCAGAGTCCCAGTCCAGGCAGGAGTGAAGTGACAGTTGAGAAAACTCCTCCAAACCCCTCCCAAATGGAATTCTCTCAGGGTTCCATGGGGTCGGCTTCCAGTTCCCTTCCAAGATGAGTACTTAGTCAGCCTTGATTTACCCCAATTCCACACTTACAAGGGTCACACAGTTAGTAAGGGTCTAAGTCCAGATTTGAACTCAAGAAGAAGAGGTCCACTGTGCCAGCTCAATGCCCAACGTTACAATGTGCTGAAACTCCCACAAGGCAAAAGTTTCTAAATTTAAAAAAAATTACCGTGTTGAATGTAATCAAGACCTGGACAACTCTGGAGAGAGTTCATGATGTGAAAGCATTTTTATCAGATGATTGGAAAGAAGCAATCAGCCATCTATTCTATTGAGCCCGAAGTCACCTACTGGCTAAGGTATTTCATGAATCTTATTGTGCAAAATGAAGGCTCAGTCACCAAGCTCTCATCCTTTTTCCAAAACTAACATCATTCTTGGTCTAAGTCCTAGCTCTGACACCGAAACTCTTTAAGACTCAGTTTTCTCATTTGTGAAATGGGCACAATCTTACTTAAGCTACCTTCAAAGAATGCTTACAAGTATCAAATGAGACTGCATTAAAAATGATTTATGATAGTGGAGCCCTTTATAAAAGCAATATAAAATAATTTTCTTTAATGAAGAACTTGTCTCTGTAGGACACTGCCATAATCGAATTCTTTTCCAATTTGGATTTTGGTTACATTCGTGGTAATCTCCTTATTTTGGCTCTCTGACAACTTGGAGGGGGGTGAGGTGGGTGGAAGAATCTGCCTGGCTCTTTGCTGAGGTGCTTATTTTGGGAAGTTGTTTGGGTTTGATAAGCCTGACTGCTTTGTGGCTTGGCTTTTATTAAGTTTCGTGCTCACCCAAACTCCTGAGAATAAACCAAATCATTTCATTCGTCAGTGTCGAATATGAACTCTGTGGGTAGAATGGAAATGAAATGCAAATGCTCGCAGTCCACTATCCTCCTGTTAATTGATCTCATGTTTAAACACAGCAACATGTTGGAAAACCTTGTTATTTAGTAATCTTCAGCTTTTTCCTGCATAATGATATTAAGAACAGAATAATGAGCAAAGATAAGCCAATGAGAAGTACATATCTACAGGGCAACTGGCATCCGTCCCACAGAAATTAGTCTGTGCTATCTAGTGAAAAGGCAGCAGGCAGCTCGTGAGAGAGAGGCTCAAATGACAGAGCAAAAAAAGCAGAGGAGAGGAAGAAAACACCCCAATTAGATAATAGGAAGGAAGCTGCAGTGCTGAGCTTGAGCCATGTATGTATGTATGTATGTGCCTATGTGTGTATGTATGTACATACGTATGTATGTAAGTATGCCCTTTTGTGGTTTGTTCCTTCTTTGAAAAAATAGAAGAAATTGAACAAAACCCGTGTGTCCCAGGTGATGCTCAGGGAGAGTGAAAGGGTAATAGGTAAGCATAACTAAAGCCATTGCCTCCAAGAGAAGATGACAGTCATGGAAATAGGGCAGTGAGAAAGGGGCAAAGAGGATGGAGATCAGGGTTCTATTGGTTCAGAGAGACTAGAAATGCTAATCGGTGCTGATGCTGGGAGTCATCCTAAATTCTCCAAAGAAGATGATGATCTCTCACTGGGGATCATGCATACACAGGCTCACACAGAGAAATACACACACACACATATACATTTATAGTTCTATCTCTTTCCCTATCGCCTTCCTTCCCTCCCCCTCTCACTCCCTTCCTCCCTCTGTCTCTGTAAGTCTCTGTTTTTTGAGAGAACTATCAGCACCACTTCAAGAATCTCTATTGCTAAGAGGCAGTGGGTAGAGCATTGAGCCTAAAGTCAGGCATCCCTGAGTTCAAATCTAGTCTTAGATACTTAAAAACTAACCTTGGACGAGTCTCTAAATTTTTATATGTTTTACTTAATTTTCTCTTTAGGAAAGTAGGAATAATAATAGCCCCTGCCTCCAAGATTGTTGAGATGATCAAATGAAACAGAATACGTAAAAGGCTCTGCAAATCTTCTTAAGATAGTTGCTATTATAGTGTAGGCAGAGAGTCAGCAGCTAGACTGACTTCAGGCAATAATAATGAGAGTAATAGAGCTCTAACATACATTATACACACTTGTCTTTTATTATTATTTTTGTATGCTTTATTTTTGCTTTATACATTTATATTGGTATTTTCCATTTCTCATATTATCATAGTTGCCCATATATTCCTTCCCCTCCTTGAGCATCATCCCATAAGAGAAATGGTATTTTTAGAAAAAATAGTTAGCACAATTGATTCCTTGAAAAAAGGAATTCCCTGAAAAAAGCCTGAAAACATATGCAAAATGTAACAACTGTGGACCTTCTGCCTCTGTGAAGAGGTAGGATGGAGGTGGTTCATATCTCTTCATTCAAGTGCCACTTATTCTATATAATTTTGTTTTGATTTTTTGGGATGTCTTCGATCCATTTATATTGTTGTTTCTGTGCATATTACTTTCTTTACTTTGTTTAATAAAGATCATAGATCTTTCAATGCTTCTCTGAATTCATCACACAAAATACTACACAGTACAGCAATATTCCTTTATATTCACAGACCACAATTTGTTTAGCCATTCCCCAATTGATGGGTATTGACTTTGTTTCAGAATTTTTAGCTATCACAAAAAGTACAGCTACAAACATTTTGAAGTCTATGGGGGACTTCTCCACCCCATTTTACCCAATCAATGTTTTCCTTAGGGTATAAGTCTGGTACTTTAGTCTTTAGTTCAAAGGATATGGACATTTTTGTCACAGCATTTGCAAAATCCAAATTGCTTTCCAAAACTGTTGAAACACTTCACAATTTTGTTAACAATGTATTAGTTTGCCTAGCTTTTCTACAACCCCTTCAACAATGTCTGTTGTAATTTAAAAATCATTTTTCTAATTTAAGGATATGAGGTAAGGCCTTAGGGTTATTTTGAATTACTCTTATTAATGTTTTGGTGCCTTTCTTTATGTGATTGCGAATGTTTTGCAATTCTTTTGAGAACTTTGTATTCTGTATAAATGGAGATTTTGAATCTTGGACTGCATCCTCCATAACTCCCTTTGTGTTTCCCAAAATTCCCTTTAATCTCTCCTGTGTCTCCGCGTTTGCATGGTCACATTATTGCTTTATAGTTGACTGTAACGTTTTCTTCTTCCCCTTTTGCTCTTAGGAGCAGGCTGGTTAGGACCTTTTTTGTTAGTGTTTTATGTTAGTTTATTATTCATAAAACTTTATTAAAATAGTATATTTAGTTATTGAGTATTAAATTTAATATCCATAATTCATATATTTTGACCATTTATCTATTGGAGGAAATGGCTGTTAATCATGTTATTTGTTTATATAGCTTGAATACCAAACCCTTGTCAGAGAAATCTGATACAAAGTCCCCCCTACTCCATATGACTACTTCCTTCTTATTCTACATGCATTAATTCTGTCAGTGAAGACATTTTTCAGTTTCTCTCACTTATTTTTTAAATGTAAACAACATTAATACATATGCATTTATGTTAAAAAAACATTCATTTACATTATCTCATTTGATCCTCATAACATCTTCTTTTTTAATCAATGTTAGCTATTGCTACTTAACTTCTCAATGCCCTCATTCTCTAAGAATGCACGTTAGATATCTTGCTTCAGCAAATCCAGTTTTTACATTGAGTTTCCTATACTAATGAGACCACAAACCCAGATGAAAAAAAAATGAGACAGGAATATACCCTATGGCAGTGATTCCTAAAATGGGCGCCACCACCCCCTGGTGGGTGCTGCAGCGATCCAGGGGGGCAATGATGGCCACAGGAGCATCTATCTTTCCTATTAATTGTTATTAAATTAAAAAAATAATTTCCAGGGGGCTAAGTAATATTTTTTTCTAGAAAGGGGGCAGTAGGCCAAAAAAGTTTGGGAACCACTGGTCTATGGTCTCTAAATTTACATAGATTAGATGTTGAGTCCTAGGGTAAGAGGACAGTGGTCACTTTAAGTCATTTCTATCATTCCCATGACTTCCTCTAGAGGAATGGGCAGATGAGAACAATTTGTTCCAGTTTCCATGAAAGTGACTGAAGGAAGTCCTATAGAACCCTTAGAGGTTCCCAAACTTTTTTGCCCTACCACCCCCTTTTCAGAAAAAATATTACTTAGCCCCCTGGAAATTAATTTTTAAAAATGTTAATAGCAATTAATAGGAAAGATAAATGCACCTGTGGCCATCACTGCTTCCCTGGATCGCTGCAGCACCCACCAGGGGGCAGTAGCGCCCACTTTGGGAATCACTGCCTTAGAACTTGGTTAGACATTGAAGAGACCAATGTCATCCATTGCATCCCAAACCATCACTAATCGTCTTGACTTTTGTCTAGTCACTGGAGTTCAGTGACTCTAGAAGAGAGAGTGAGGCAGATGACTCTGGACAACTCAGCTTCACTTAAATCCTGTTCATGTATGAGTCAAGACATCACACTCATGACGTCATTGGTCCTCTTTGAAAACAAATGATGAACAATGCCAAGAAGTCATTCCTATCATCCCCATGGTAATGAAAGTGTTGAGCTTGTACCTGTGATGGGATATAAGAAAACTGAAGGCACGAGGAAGCCTGTAATTCAGGAAACAAGCCAACCATGCTGAAACCTTCCTTAGGTTAGGTGTTTGCCTTGAGGAGCTTATTATATCCTTGTCACAGCTCCTTGCAGCTGAATACAGCCCTATGCAACCCGAGGGGATATTAATAGATTATACTGCCATAGTTTAAAGGCTGCATGTACATTGCTCAAATCCTCTTGTGCACAGTATTTTCTTAATAGTATATCCCATTCTTCTTGGTCCTGTGTGATTTGCTGTTGGGATGGAAGAAGGGTTTCTGGAATGAAGTTGCTTATTCCCCAATGGGGAGGATGCTTCCAATGAAAGAAAGAGAAGCTATAATGTTCATGCTTCTTTACTTCAAGAATCTATGATTTTTCTGGTTAAAGGCACTCCCTCTGCTGTTGCTCATCAGGGCTCCTTTACAACTTCTTAGACAGCTGATCATTACAACGCTCAACCATAATTCCAAAGGAGCCATCATGGAGCATGCTACTCACCCCAATAGAGAGGAGATGAATTAAATATGTAGGATACACTGCAGATTTTCATACCTGGCAAATATAGGAATTAATTTTGCTTAATTAGGATTATTTGTTACAAGAACTCTCTTTTTCTTCATATATATGGATGAAGGTGGGAAAGAGAGAAAATAAATACTTGTTAATTGAAAAAGATAAGGAAATGTGCTAGCCAGTAACTAAGAGGTGTCATGGTGAAAGAATTTATTATTCTTTTAGAAACCTGCAATCATCTTTTGTGGCTATAGCTAGGCTGCTTCTTATATGCCTGAAGTGACAGATATGCAAAAGACAGACAGATACATACTTAAAATATTTCTAGCCCTTAAGAATGAAGAAAAATTATGAAGATGATATGTTGGAGGAGGCCTTAAATGGAGAAACAAGCCATAATGTTGGGATCAGTAAATCAAGTACATAGTAAATGCCTACTATATTCTGGGTTGGGGGAATATAAGTATAAAGAATGAAACAATCCCTATTCCCAGTGAGCTTCCATTCAAATAGGGGAGACAACAAGTACATATAAAATATATAAAGCATAAATATAAAATCAATTTATATTTATTTGTTTGTATTTGATAACATTATAGGGCAACTACATGGTTCAGTGGATAGAGTTCTGGGCCTGGAATAAGGGAGACTAATCTTCCTTAGTTCAAATCCACCTTCAGTCACTATGTGATCTTGGCCAAGTCACTTTACCCTGTTTGTCTCAGTTTTCTCATCTGTAAAATGAACTGGAGAAGGAAATGACAAATCACTCCAGGATCTTTGCCAAGAAAACTCCAAATGGGGTCACAAAGATTTGAACAAGACTGAAATGACAACAACAACAAAAACATGGAGTGTCATGTGTGAAGAACTCAGGGAAGGACAGTTTGGTTAGATAACATAGGACAGGAGGGGCAGGAATATACAAGGAGACTGGAAAGATGGATTTGGTTCAGATTGTGAAGGAGTTTAAAAGTGAAGCAAAAGACTATATTGGATCCTAGAAGCAACAGGAAGCCACTGGAGTTGGATAAGTAGAGGAGTCATAAGATCAGATCTATATGTGCTTATGGGAAATTACTTTGGCATCATTGTGTAGGGTGGGCTAGAGGATGAGACCCTTCAGGAAGAGAGACCAGTTAGGAGAGTGTCACAGTCATCTAGGCAGAAAGGATAAGGGATTGTCATAAAGTGGTACCTGTGTGAGTAGAAAAGGAGAAGATTTAAGAGATATTGTGAAGGTAGAAACAGCAAAGTTGCGCAACAGTTTGGTTGCAATGGGTTCAGCTTTGCACATGGTGAGTTTAGGATGTCCCTAGGATGAATAACTTGAAATGTCTAATAGCCAATGTGTGATGTGGGGATTGGAGCTCAGGAGAGAGACTGGATTGAGTATAGAGAGCCATTAATCATCTAGTTAAAGATGTAGTTAAGGTAAAATGAGAATTGATGATATCACTGAGAGAAATCATAAAGGGAGAAGGGAAGAGAGTTGTAACCTTTATTTTATAAACTTCATTACTTAAAAGTCCTTCTCAAAATTGAAAATCATCCCTATTGGAGCATCCAGGTGGCTCACTGGATTGAGAACCATGTCTAGAGACAGGATGTCCTAGATTCTAATTTGGCCACAGACACTTCCTACCTGAGTGATCCTGGGCAAGTCACTTCACCTCTATTGCCTACCCTTTACCACTCTTCTGCCTTAGAACCAATATATGGTATTGATTCTAAGACAGAAGGTAAGGATTTAAAAAGAAAAAAATCATCCCTTCAAAAAGTCTTTAAATAAATGTATATATCAGTTGTTTTGTAGGCATTTTATACAAGAAGCCATTTTTAGGAGATCTATGGTCACTGCTCATGTACGTGTGTGTGTGTGTGTGTGTGTGCGTGCGTGCGTGTGTGTGTGTGATGAAATGGCATGGAATGGAGTGAAGTGGCTTCCTAATGTTTTGAACTCTGTAGGATTTGGGAACTTTCTGCATTCTAAGAGGTTGCTCTTCCTCTATAATATGAATTCCTAACCTTATTGGAATTTTAAGTCTTTACTGCTGTTTGTTTGATTTCACTTGTCACTCAATCTTTCAGAGAGAGACTAAATGTATTTTAGCTGTAAGATGGAGGGAGGAGGAGAGATCACTAAGGTTTCTACCACCTCTAGATCTATATTCTGTGTTCTACAATCATATTTCCCAATTGCTAAACTTCCTTAAACCAACATTGTAATGTACATGTTTATTTTTATCCTAAATGGAATTAAACTTTATTTTTTGAGAATTTTGTAACACTTTTAGAAATAATTAGAGGAACTCTAGGGCACAGAGGATAGAATGCCAGGTCTGAAATCAAGAAGACTCATGAGTTCAAATCAGGTATTTACTAGCTGTATGACCCTGAACAAGTCACTTAACCCTGTTTGCCTCAGTTTGTTCTTCTGTCAAATGAGCTGGAGAAGGAAATTCTAAGCCATTCCAGTATCTTTGCCAAGAAAACCCCAAATGGAGTCACAAAGAATCAGAAACCACTGAATAAAATAACTGACAGACTAAATAGGAATCCTAGGTAAAATGAAAAATCAGAGTTAGGAATTGTTCCCTATCTACAGGGTGGAACATAGGGAAATGTGGAGTTTTGTTTTTTTCTACCCCTGATTGCAGCCACACCTATGGGCTCTGACTCACCCACAGCCTGGATTAATCACTTCTCTTGGTAGAGAATATATAACAATTTTTCAATAAATTAGACTTTGACTCAGTGTCAGCTTTATATAATAGAATTCTGATGGCAAGTCCTGTGACTCAAATTACCTGTCTGCATGGATTTCAGATGTTTAACCAGCCTAACATATATCCTAATATCTATGTTTGCCCCTTAGCCCCTCAACCTGTAATCTATGTATCTATAATTACTCTTAAACTCTTCAGCTTCACATCTCTTTTATTTATTTTTTTAAATCCCTGACCTTCCAATTTTGAATCAATATTGGCTATTAGTTCCAAGGCAGAAGAGCAGCAAGAGTTAGGAAATGGGTGTTAAGGGACTTTTCCCAGAGTCAAACTGCTGTAAAGTGTCTGAAGCCAGATTTGAACCCAAGCTCTCCTGTCGCTTGGCCTGGCTCTCCATCCAATGAGTCAGCCCTGCTTCATATCTCTTTACAATTGTCTAGTTTTATGCCCAAAGTTCTTTAAAAGACTCTCTGCCTTTTGATCCAGCCATACCACTGCTTGGTTTAGATCCCAAAGAGATCATAAGGAAAAGGATATTTACAAAAATATTTATAGCTGCTCTCTTTGTAGGGGCAAAAAACTGGAAAATGAGGGGATGCCCTTCTATTGGGGAATGGCTGAACAAATTGTGGTATATGCTGGTGATGGAATACTATTGTGCTAAAAGGAATAATGAACTGGAGGAATTCCATGTGAACTGGAAAGACCTCCAGGAATTGATGCAGAGTGAAAGGAGCAGATCCAGGAGAACACTGTACACAAAGACTGATACACTGTGGCACAATTGAACATAATGGACTTTTCTACTAGCAGCAATGCAATGACCCAGGACATTTCTAAGGGACTTATGAGAAAGAAAACTATCTACATCCAGAGAAAGAACTGTGTGAGCAGAAACAGAGAAGAAAAACAACTGCCTGATCACATGTGTTGATGGAGATATTATTGGGGATGTAGACTCTAAATGATCACCCCAGTGCAAATATCAATAATGTGGAAATAGGTCTTGATCAATGACACACGTAAAACCCAGTGGAATTGCACATTGGCTATGGGAGGGGGATTGGAGAAGGGGAGGAAAAGAACATGAATTGAAAAAATATTCTAAATGAATTAAATAAAAATTGCAAATAAAAAAAACAAAATAAAATTTTAAAAAAATTGTCTACTTTTTCTTTTTTTGTTGTTTGGACATCTACCAGTAGATCTTTTATGTCATATAGTTGTTCGATGACCCATTCGCTCACTTCATGTCTCTCTAACAAAATGATTCTTTTCTTTCTATTCATCACAGATCACCACAGCAGACTGGTGAAGTCCTTGTTAGAATAATGTTTTTAAATGCATAGGATGAAATACATAGGATTACAAAGGAAATTACTGATATTTAAAGTTATCAAGATACATATACTTTAAAAACTAGCCACATTCAGAGGGAGAACTGTGGGAGTAGAAACACAGAAGAAAAACAACACATGGGTTGAGGGGTATATTATTGGGGATGCAGATGCTAAACGATAACTCTAGTTCAACTATCAATAATATGGAAATAGGTCTCGATCAATGATAAATGTAAAACCTAGTGGAATTGCGTGTTGGCTACGGGGGTGGGGATAGGGTTTGAGGAGAGGGGAAGAACATGAATCATGTAACCATGGGAAAATATTCTAAATAAAATAAATTAATTAAAAAAAGTTTATAGACAGACCACAGATTAAGAATTCCTGCTTAGACGCTACACAGGGAAAAGAAGAAGTCTTTCTCCTCTTCAGGCCAAAGACCTTTGTTCAGCATTCCTACAAACAAACCTAAGCCCAAAAAGGGTCTTCAAAAGACACGGAATTGGAGTGTGCTGGAGACTAAGCCCAGAACCATTCTTCTCCCTTACTCTCCACTCCCACCATTTTTTTTGTGACCCCCTTTGAATTAAGAGTTTTCCATCAATTGTGAATTTAGTATAGAGTTCAAATGTTGATTTTTCAAGTCCATTAATGTTTCTGGTACTCAGTTTTCTCAACTTTAAAGTGAGGGAACTTGACTCAGTGACCCTGAAGGTCCCTTCCAGTTTTAAACCTGTGGACTAATAACAGTTTTTAAGATTCCTAAGCTGTCTGCAAAGGCATTATCCTATCGTAGAAGCTGGAATGAAGGGGAGAATCCAGGAGCAGGACAAAGGCAATCCCCACCCCCCTTATTATATGTACACACTTTGTCCCATCTTAGACAGCAAGGTAATGTGAAGCATCATGTTTTATCCATAGGGGTTGGCCCAAACCAATAACCTTAAGACAGTAGGTAAAAGTAAAAGTATACATGTGCTTCTCAGAAGGGGATTTAGACATATCCTCTTGGTTCTAGAATTTGGTTATAGTCATCTTGATTTTGTTTCTTTTTAATTGACAAGGGGGCATTTAGAACCTAAACAATTCACCAACTTGAGCTATGCCTTCCCTGGCCCATGTTTCATCTCCAATCACCTTCTGTCAGCTGGTTTGACAAAACCTGCTAGGACCTGCTTTGTGCTGTTACCTAGGTAACCTCCTCCGTTGTGCCATTGGTTAGAATGCCCCAAGGCTACCGATTATTCTCCATCGTCCTTATGTATACTGTCCTTTAGAGTGTAAGTGCCCTTATTAGACTTGGCCTGTAGCCCCTAAAAATCCATTTCCCCCATTTGAAAATTGCTGTGCCCATCACTGTTTTTCATTTTTAAAATGGCTTAAAACATTCTCATTTCTGTGTATGCATGGTAACATTATCTTTTCTTGATTTTATTAATAAAGATATTTAGTACCTCCCCATCCCCGTCCAGTGCCTAGTTGTATTTTTTATGATGGACACGTATATTTCTTGTCATGTAAGTCCTAAGAAGTAACCCCAGGAATCCCCCCATTTTATTCAATCCCTTAGCCTAAGGAATAACTCAATGGGGCCAGAAGCTTGGGAGGTGACTACCCTGTTAGAAGATTGGAATACCTTAAAAAAAAAAGAAAGATAGATTTAACCTGCCATCTCCAGTTGATGTAAACCAATTTTCTCCTCTTTCTTTACCACTCTGACTACTGAGAGAGTCTGGGTACCTTGGCCTCAGTAACAGGATGATAACAGGCTTTCAAAACCTCCATGTGCTCTTTCTTTGAAAAGTCTGTTGGTTTACTCAGGTGTTCAACTCTTCAAAGTCATTATGGTCTGCTGGTGCATGGACACTGGTCGCTACTTTAGGGTGCTGTCTTGATTCTCGGTGCCCCTAGTTCCTGATGTTAGCATAGACAGCATGGATGATATTTTTGAGGTCTGTTGAAAAGAAAATATATTAACAATGCCAAATTAGAAATGATTTATTGCTAGTTTGAGCTATGAGTCTCTCGATGGAGACAACAAAACAAAATAGAAAGACTTGGACTTGAACTTCAATGGGAAGCCCTTCAATTTTCATTGGATTACTATGCGTGATAGCTGTAATCCCAGCTACTTTAAGAGCTGAGGCTGATGGAGTCATTAAGTGGAGGCATCCCAAGCTTCAATCTAGATTAGGTGTTCACACTAAATTTGGCATCAATATGATGGACCTCCGGGGAGTGTGGGTCTAGGGGTTGGGGTGGAAGAGGGTAGCATGTCAGGTTTTCTCAGAAGGGTAAATCGGCCCAAGTCAGAAAATAGAGCAGGTCAAAGTTCCCATGTCAGTTACTAATGGGATCTCATAAGTGAGTAGCCCCTCTGCTTTCAGATGGGAGAACCAATTCAAAAAAGAAATCTTGTGTCTTGATTTCCTCATTTGTAAAAGAAGACATCTACTCCACTGTGTTGTTGTGGGGAATGAAGTGAGATAATGCATTTGAGAATACATTAGAATTTTAGATCACTACTACCTCAGAAAATATTAGCGAAGGGTCCTAGTTTTACATCATAGTTCTTGCAATTATGCACTGTATCCCTTTGGCCTCAGTTTCTTCATCTAAAAAATGAAGGGTTGGATGAAATCCTTTTCATTTTCGAATGGTTCCCCACCCCCCAACAATCTTCCCTTTCCCTCTCCCAGATGTGGACTTTATACCATTTGTTTTCTAAAAACACATACAGTAGCCTTCCATCAAGTACTTTTTAAAAAATAAAATTCCAATGCAGTTCCTATAAATGTAAGCATGAAGGGCACAAGCTCCATTTCTGTAAATGGTTAGATAATTATGATGATAAGGCAATGAGCGGGATTGTCTCTTCAAAAAGAAAGAAAAGCTCCAAGTAGGTATATATACAGAAGGCACCTAACGGAACACATATTTGCTTCTACATTCCTGTTCATTCCTCTGTCCTTCACATGACAGAATGTGATCTCTGTGTTAAGGAGCAAGGAGTCTCCCCTAGCCCAACACCTTGCACATTTGTCTTAAGTTGTTTCATTACTGTCTGAATCTTCATGACTCCTTTTGGGGTTTTCTTGGCAAAGACACTAGGGTGGTTTGCCATTGCCTTCTCCAGCTCATTTTTCAGATGAAGAAACTGAGGCAAACAGGGGGAAGTGCCCAGGGTCACATAGCTAATAAGTATCTCAAGATGGGTGGATTTGTACTCAGGTCTTCCTGACTCCAGGTCCAGTACTCTATTTACTGCCCTTATACCTACCAGGTCCTTAATAATTGTAATGAATAATTCAGTTGTTGATCGAATAGTTCCACAGCATTATATCCCATCTCCCTTACTAGACAGGCTTGCCATTGCTTAAGAGCTGAAAGGTGTGTGGGATGCAGGTGGGAAGAGGTTCTCCATCTCACTTTGGGTTCTCAAGAGCAAAGTACCCTGCAGATGAGCTTGTATTTAAGTGGATGCATTTGTTGCAATACGGAGTCTTTTTAAAAGCTTGCTCTCTCATTAGAGGGACAAGCATCCTCTTCACCATTTATGAGTGCCTGTTCTCTGTTAGCATATGGTAATGTGGGTTTTATAGTCTTTCTGGGCTCCTGAGTCTGCCTACCCTTTAAATCTAAGCTCTCTTTTCAGCAGGCAGTGTGGGGAAGTAGAAGGAGCTCTGGACCTTAGCCAGGAAATCTTGGTTCTAGCACTCATTCTGCTATTAACTAACTGTGACCTGAACAATTTCAGTAACTTCTCTGGACCTCATTTTCCTTACAAATGATAGTAGCTTGCCAATGGGGCTTTGATGGCTTTGGAAGAGAGAGTGAAGCTGATAGCTTAACTCCAATCCATTCACAGGTTGAGACAGCACCCCTTGGTTCTCTTCAAAAACAAAGGACAAGGGAGCAGCCAGGTGGCTTAGTGGATTGAGAGCTGGATCTAGAGACAGGAGATCATGGGTTCAAGTCTGACTTCAGATACTTCCTAGCTGTTTTACCCTGGATAAATTACTTAACTCTCATTGACTATCTCTTACTGCTCTTCTGCCTTGGAACCAGTACACAGTATTGATTCTAAAAACAAACAACAAAGGACCAAGAAAACCCAATAGCTAACAATTATATTGTGCTTCCTGTATGCCAGGCACTGTGCTTAGCACCTTGCAATTATTATCTTATTTAAGCCTCATAAACCCTGGGAGGTAGATATTATTATATTCAATTAACAAATAAAAAAACTGAGGCAAATAGAATTAAATGGCTTATACAGGATCACACAGTTAGTAAGTATCTGGAGGTCTACCTGATTCCAGCCCCTTCTCTATTCATTGTCTTACCTACCTGCCCACTATCTACATCTATAAAGATTACAATAACTTACATAAGTACTCTAAGTTCTGCAAAGCACCTTCCCTATGAAGTAGGTAATATATTATTATCCCATGTTACAGATGAGGAAACTGAGGTTCTGAGAAATAAAGTGATTTTTCCATGATCACACAGCTTTCAAGGAGCTGAAGTGTCATATGAACTCTGCTCAGCTGACTCTGAGACTTTGAAACTATCCATTCTGCCTCTCCATTGATGATCTCATCGATCCCTCCTATTTTGAATGTTCTATGATTTTATTCTAGAACATTCTAGGATTATCTAGAGTTTTTTTATGTGTCTTAAAAGTGGTAAGTTCTTAGAGTGGACAATGAAAAAATCTCATGGGATGAGAATTGAGTGGTGCAGAGAGTACCATTTGCTTCAACTCTGACTTTGATGCTTTCGATTCTAATGCTTGTTGTAGAGGGATTTTGTCTGGGATTTCTGTGTTTCCTGGGGGCTCTCTGTAGTGGTGGGGTGAGGGGGAAGGGGAATAGTATCACATAATAGTGACATTCACCAGCTTGTTACACTTTTGATATAGGTATGTGTATTGGATCTGGTTTCTGTGATTCTCTTGTATCTTAAAGCACTTGTTTGATTAGTAATGATGTGGTATTTTTGCAATGTATTTTCTCAGAGTTTAACAAATATCCAATTCACCTCTAGCAGTGTGCCTTTAGACTAAGGAGGTAGAATATATTTTCATTTCTAAGTTTATATATGGGGAGCTGAGTCACAGTTGTTCCCTAAGGGCAAAGACCAAAGTGCTTGAAAAGCCAAGAATTTTGGGAAAATTAACAAATGGTGAAATAACCCCATCCATAGGAATGGTAGAGGCCAATGGTGTTATTTGTTCAGGGTCAGGACTATCAAATGTGTATCAGAATAACAACATTGCCATGTTCAAATCTATTCTTTATTGAGTTTTCTTGGAAGTGTTCACATTAAAATATTAGCTCCCAGTTATAGACACCAATGGACCTGTGGTCTCTTTGGAGTGGTGCTACCCCCACCAATAGTACAGAATTAGACCCACTCACATTTCGATTTGTGTCCATGTCCTTCTGTATATCTTCCTCAAGAGATCTGACCAACATACTAGGAGACTCCCTTTAGATTTCTTTACATTAAGTGGATATTTATTGAGCAAATGGACTGTCCATTAGTTATCTCTCTTTTACACGATGTGATCTACCCATTCCTCTTTGCAGTGATACGTCTCTCTGATGACATTCTTTGCATCATGGCTACATTTCTCACTCTCTGGACTATTCTACTTTGTCACCAACATCCTTATGCCAATAACCAGTATCTATCTCCTAACCAGTATTACTTTCCCCCACTTTAGATTTCTATTTCCTTTTTATGTTTTGCCTTCTTCCATTAATATATAAGCTTCTGTATTGTCTTTTTTGCTTATGTTTTTACCTCCAGTGCTTAATATAGTGTCTGGCACATAGCAAACTCTAATGTTTTATCCATCTCTCTCTTGCAAATCTGAGAAGTGGAGATGAGGATGGAGTAAATTTCATCATGGGGGAAGAGAAGGGAATAAGTATTTATGTAGCTCCTATTCTGGACCAGGCATGGTGCTAGGTGCTTTACAAGTATTATCTCATTTGATCTTTACAACAACCCTGCAAATAGGTAACGTTCCTACTCTCATTTTACAGTTGAGGAAACTGAGGCAGATAGTGATTAAGTGATTTGCTCAGTCACACAGATACTGAGTGTCTGATGCTAGATTTGAACTTGAGTTTTCTTGACTCTAGGCCCAAAGTTCTATCCATTGAGCCATCTAGCTACCTCATAGGGGACAACCTGTTCGAAGATATGGATACGAAATCAACTAGTAGGTTAAAATTAACCAATAACAGTCAACCAATAGGTTAGTTTTATTGAGTGAGGGAGGGATTGTCATAATTGCGCTTCAGGAATATCAGTTTGGCAGTTGTGCAGAAGATGCTTTAGAAAGGAAAGAAACTCAGAAAAGAAAACCAATTAGGAGGCCATTGTGATAGTGTGGATAAGGAATAATAAGGGCACGAGCTAGGGTGATGCCTGCTGTATGACTGAAAAGAAGGGCATGGATTTAAGGTAGAAACTTGAGTCTTGAGTCAACCATCCTGACACCCTAGGGGATGGATTCGAGAAATGCTGGATGGGTAGAACTGACAAGACTTGGTAATTTACTGGATGCATGGAGGAGGTGAGGCAGAGTGAGGAGTTGAGTATTCAGGTTCTAAATCTGAGTGCCTGGAAGGATAGTGATACTTATGATAGAAATACGGCAGGTAGGAAATGGAATGAGTGTTGGGGGAAGATGATGAGTTCTGCTTTGGACGTGTTGAATATGAGATTTCTAAAGGAGATCCAATTGGAAATAAGTGATAAACATTTGGTAATCCAGGACTGGGGGTTGGGAGAGAGATGGGATGGAAGCATTCACTGGGAGCCAGCAGTGTAGAGATGTTCATTCATGGGAGCTGATGGCATTAATGAGACAGAGATTTTAGAGAGAGAAAAGAAGGCATCTTAGGTTAGGGAGTAGAGGCTGCCCCTCCAGTAAATAGTTGGCACATGGATGATGGTCAAAATAGAACCAAGAGAAGGTAAAGAGGGCTATGTACCAAAAAACCTAGAGAGAAGATCATGTATCTAGGTAGAGAGCACAGGGTACTCAGTTATGTCAAATGTTGCAGACAGGCGAAGAATAATGACTGAGAAAAAGTCAGTAGATTTGGTAGTGAAGAGATTATTGCTACCTTTACATTTCAGTTGAATGACATGATCAGAAGTCAGATTGAAAGGGGTTGTGGAGTGAGTGCAAAGAGAAGAAATGGAGACAGTGATTGGAGTTCATAGCTTTTTCTAGGAGTTTATCTGTAACAGAGAGAAGAGATGTATGATGATAACTAGAAGGGGAGAACTGAGCACATATACAGTTGTCAGGGAAGAAGTCATTAGATAGGTGGAAGTGGTTTATCAATCAATATGTATTTATTATTCCAAGGATACAAATAAAATATATGAAACAATCCCTCCTCTTGCAGAGCTTACATTCAAACTAGTCAGCAATGGTATGATTGTAAGGAAAATATTTTGGAGAAGATGGGAAAAGATAAGATTAAGGATTTGAGAAAATGTGTTGGTCATGGTAAAGAGAAAGGTCATTTCTTCCTCAGAGGATGGAGTAAAGAATAAAAGAATGGGGAATGATATCAAAGGGTTTGGGACACAGAGTAGAAGAGAATGCTTGATTTCCTGGCAGAGTAGGGAATGAGGACCTCTGCTGAGAAGCAAGAGTATGGATGGTGTGAAGGATCTTGAAGAGAGATGAAAAGTTTGGGAACAATAAGTTCTGTTCAAGTCAGAAAAGAATAATTGCCTACGAGGCAATGGGAGTCCAGTTGAAATCAGATATCTAGATTTATAATGTACCCAGTCAACAAGGTTCGGTGCTTTTCTCCATCATCATCATTCAGCTCCATGTGATTAGGAAGGAATAGAGGGGATGATGGTGGGAATGATCCAGGATTGGGTTTGGCTAAATGAAATAAATAAAATGAAGGCTGACAGGACAAGGGCAAAAGAGATTAGACTGAATTGTGAAGCTTAATTGCTTAACTATAAGGTCAAGATTGATAAGGAAGGTGAGCGAAGCTAGATTAGGACTGATGGTCCAAGAGAGCATTACAGGGGAGAGGGACTGGAGGCTATAGTGAAATTGGAGACAAGGAAAAGGAATATTTTATTTAGGTTCCAAATGAGCAAGGATAGTTTAGCAAACATAAAAGGATATTTTAGGCATTGATAAATGAAAGATTTCTGTGCCAGGAAGCTCCTATTAACATTAACAAAAGTTATTTGAATTATTCTCTGGCAAATAATGGGAGAAGAGACCCCAAAGAAATGATCAGGAATGCATAATTCTTCCTTAAATTGCCTGATCCTCCAGAGTTTGTGGTAAAGTATCTTTAATTTCCCAGTGATGACACTTTGTTCCAATGAACAGAGAGAAAAGGAAATTATTTTTGAAGGAGACTAAAGAAAATTCAATGTATTTGTCAAAGGAGTTGCATTCTTAATAGAGATAGCTCAAGCATGAGAATGAACTCTTGAAGATTTTTAATACTAATTGCACTGTGATCTTTTCTGTTACCTTAAAAATCCCTGAAGAAACTGAGACATTGAAGAGGGAAGACATGGGCACTAGGTGTCTGAAATCTGACAAGCAGTGAAAAGGGGAGGAAAAAAGTAGCCTTAGGTAAGAAGGGAGTGGAATTTCAAATTCTTTACAAGACCTTTTCACAATCAGCAGCTGAGGGCACCTTCTATTTGCATCAGGTTTTGGCAGGAATCTTACAAGGATGTATCAAATAAAGCTGATTCCTGATAGAAAGTGTTGAGCCCTTCAGAAAACAAAACAAAACAAAACAAAACTTGAAATTCTTTCTACAATTATAGAACTTCACCAGATACCATCAATGACAAACTTCCTCATATAGAAAACTAGATGCAGCAAATAGGTTACCGTGTTCTTTAGCCATGAGAATTGGCAGCAAAAATGACAAAACTGAGGAGGTTTTTTTTCTAGGAAATACACAGGTAAGACAAGGAGGAATTTCCAATGACTTGCGGAGAATACAATATGCTATGTTTCTTTCATTATAAAATAACTACTGAATGTTTACTTAATGGAGGAGAAAGACCTCTCTAACTTTCTATTGAAAAGACAGCAGAAGAGCTTCAATGGAAAGGAAAGATGAAGAATCCTAAGACACAAGGGAGAGTCTTAACCTGAGACAGAAAGTGGGAAAGTGAAAACGTGATGATGGGGGTGGTGTACTCTGGAAGGAAGATCTCCATTCTTTAAATATAAAGCATCTTTGTATGCCCCAAGGAAAGATAATCAAGATCCAATTTCAATCAGGAGAAAGTCCACCTCATCCTTTTCAGGGTAGAAAGTAATGAGTTGTAGTGGTTAGTAACATCTTGCTGACAGATAAAGAGGTACTACTTTATGTTTGTCTTCTGGGAAATATTTTGTCTTGGCCAAGATCTCTTCTATTCTGACATGATAAAAAGCTCTGGGTTTTGAGTATATGATCTAGTGTATGTCTTCCTTAAGGATTCCATTTTTTTTCAAACATTTATTAATATTCATTTTTAACATGGTTACATGATTCATGCTCCTCCTTTCCCCTTCACCCCTCGCACTCCCCCCACCCATGGCCGATGCACATTTACACTAGTTTTGTCATGTGTCCTTGATCAAGACCAATTTCCAAATTGTTGGTAGTTGCATTGGTGTGGTAGTTTCGAGTCCACACCCTCAATCATGTCCACCCCGACCCATGCGTTCAAGCAGTTGTTTTTCTTATATGTTTCCTCT
>NC_058134.1:257918060-257932747 GCF_016433145.1 Gracilinanus agilis | reverse complement strand
TTGGGCTTACATTTTTTGTCTCAGAGACAAAAGAGAGAGAAAGAAGAGAGGAGAGTTTCTTACCTATTCATATTGATAGTTGGGCAACTCATTATCTTAAAGTTGTCTTGGGGCATTGAGAGTTTAGGTGCCACTTCATGTTCAAACGATTTCTATATGTGAGAGGCAGGACTTGAACTGAGTTCTTCCTGACTCCCATCTGGGTTCTCTAGTCACCATACAATTTTACCTCTCCTATATTATAATTCCAACATTTCAAATTCATATAGCACTTTATGCATTCAGAGGACTTTGATTACATTTTCTCATTTGATCCTCACAACATCCCTTTATGACAGACATTTCTCAGTTGTTTCAGTTGTGTCCAACTTTTTATGACCCCATTTGGCATTTTCTTGGAGAAGACACTGCAGTGGTTTGACATTTCCTTCTCCAGCTCATTTAAAAGATGATGAAACTGAGGAAAATGGTTAAATGACTTGCCCAGGGTAACACAGCTAGCAAATGTCATCTGAGACTAGAATTGAATTCAGACAGATGAATTTTCCTGATTCTAAGTCCTGCATTCTATCCACTGAGCCACCTAGTTCCCCTTATCTTCCATGATAGGTAGGGAAGAGCTACTAAGGGAAGAAATGATAGATAAGGAAGACCTTCTTAGGAGAGATATCATGATAGATAGGGAAGACCTTCTAAGTTCCATTTGAAGGAAATGAGGCCCAGAGAGATATCACCAGGAAGGGTCAGCTTATTGTCCAGTTCCCAATCTAGTGCTTATACCACTGAACTACTCTAAGTAAACAAGGCACTCTCTCTGGTGCTACTTAGCTTTCTCTATATATCTTTATTGAAGGACAAGATCCAAGATAATGAATATGAGAAAGAATCTATGTTTATTCCTTTAAGAAGTCTCTCATTGAGCAAGTTAAGACTATGCAAAAGTCTTTCAAGGAGTTGCCCACTAAAATTATTTTGCAACCTCCAGGGCAATGTTCAATGAGAAAGAGGAGCTGGCAGTTATTTATTCATAAAATTGTCTCAGTATTATGAGTTAATAACAACACAGAAGAAGACAGAGGCCAGCTTCCACCTGCACCTGGGGATTCCCAATGGATCACAACAAATTGTTGCTAATAGCTTTGGGCTAAGGTTGTAACTAAATTCTGCTACTCTAGGAGTAGGATACTTTCCAATAATTTCCAATTGGATAAGGTGATTGAATTAAAACGGTGTGTGCACCTTCAGAAAGATTCATGAGTAAGACATAGCCGATAATAGAGTTCAATTGCATCTGAGAATGAAAACTTAGAGCCTTGTAGTTCTGTCCTGCACCATCTACCAATGGCATTCTCAGGGTTTAGAAGAGAAAGGGAAAACATTTACTAAATGCATACAGTGTGTCAGGGACTGTGTTAGGCACTATACAGATATTATTTCATTTGATCGTCACAACAATCCTGTGAAGTAGATTCTATTAACGCATTTTATAGTTGAGGAAACTGAGGTTTTCAGAACTTAAATGACTTGATCAGCATCATCCAAGTAGTAACTATGTGAGGGAATAGGAAAATTCCATTGGCTCTACCAGGGAATGCTTCTTAATGGAAAACCAAGGAAAATATAGTCTCCTGCATTCAGTAAATATTTGATATCTGGAGCCAGAGATATCCAATGTTCTTTCTGAGGCACAATCCTAGTATATATTTAGGGCAGAGAGGGACATCAAAGATTATCTAATCTGAACTCTGTAATTTCAGAGAAGAGTAAACTGAGCTTGAAAGGATGTGACTTGATCGTGGATTTTGAGCTCGAGGGAGCCTTAGAAGTCATTAGTCCATCTCCTTTAAGAGATGAGAAAACTGAAACTAGAAGGATGATTTTGTAACTTGCCCCAAATCACACAGTTAGTCAGATTAAAAAAAAACCCAAACAAAAAAACTAAGCCTTAACAGAGGTTAGAATTTGCTCAAGCCCATGTAGGCAGCAAGAAGCTTGGTTGCCGTTGTTCAGTTTGTGACCTCATCTGGGGCTTTCTTGGCAAAGATATGAAGTGTTTTGCCATTTCCTTCTCTAGCTCTTTTCACAGAAGAAGAAACTAAGTCAAATGACTTGCCCATTGTCTCACATCTAATAAGTGTCTAAGGTCAGATTTGAACTCAAGAAGAGGAATCTTCCTGACATCAGGTCCAGCACTCTATCCAGTGCACCACCTAGCTGTTCAGCAAGGAGTAGAGCAACTGTTTGAACCCTTTGATTCCATAGCTGTTATTCTTTCTATAGCAGGGTATGAAGAGGATTGATGACCACTTATTTCCAAGTAATCCCTATTCAATGGCTTCACAGTTTGTAAATGAGTGTGATGGTGACCAGTGGAAAATATCCAAGAGTATAAAAGTGAGTCCAACACTGTGGAATAACACTGAGGACAATTTCTGCTATTCAGGAACAATTGTGGAACTGGGCAATTGTGTGGGTAACTTGCTTCAGCTAAGGGCATTTTCTTTTGGTCATACCATAAGGGAAAGAAATCGTCAGGGATTCTTGATCCTTTTGGTATCATGCACCCCATTTGGAGTCTAGTGAAACCCATTTCAGAATGTCCAAAAATTCATTCAACAAAATATGTAGGGATTACAAAGGAAACCAACTATATTAAAATTTTATAGAATTGTTTTAAAAAATCAAGTTTATGGCCCCCAAATTAAGAATCTCTAAAGAAATTGTTGGGGCCACTGAAAAGTTGTTAATTTGATATAATCACACAACATATATATATATATATATATATATCTTCAAGGTAGAGTCAGGCTATCCTGACTTTAAGGCTGATCCTTTATTTACTAAAGCATAGAAATTCTCCCAATGAGAGTTTATGTCCATGCCATCTCTCCTCTCAGATTTTGCATGGCATTTTGCACTATTACTTCCTCAGCCACTTTTTATGTAATATTGTACAGAACAGTCACTCCTATTTTTGTCTTATCCTTTTATTTGACTGTAGGTTCCATGAGGGCAGAGAATGAGTCTTTTCTAAATTTTATACTTTCCCTCAGACTGAGCACCCTGCTTCAAAATTATCGTTTGTTATATGACTGTATTGTGGCTAAGAAAAGACATCGAGGACCTTTAAGCTAGAGTCCTTCTTCATACCTGAAGAGAAAGACCTTTAAAAACAGGTCACACTTTAAAAAAGAAACTGCCATGGTAAGAGATGTTATAGAAAGATATGAATCAGAAAACTCTTGGTATAAGGAAACAAATGGTCAAAAATACTTTGACTTTAACCAATTCAATTAGACAAAAAAGACGAACATAAGAAGTCAACTTCTGTTGCTTTTCAGTGGATGCCAGAGGGCATGAGGAAAACATAATCCTAGAGACAACTGGACAATCAAAAGAGAAAATAGAAATGCAAAGATAATATCAATTGAAATGCCATTATCATTTATCAAGCTGATGATCCTCTTTTCTAGCTCAGAAATGGATGAGAAAGGCACCCAGGGCAATGGAAGTAATAAGTAGTTTGAAAATGCTGCAAAAAATTGTATGGTTCTTTTTAGTTTCTAAAACATTTTTGTATCCTTTATTTCCTTTGATTGTGCTTTATTTTGCCTAAAACGAAGCCTCTCTACGACTGCATGTCCATTTCCATATGACGCTGCCTATACTCCTCCTCTTATCCCTTCCATTGAAGCTTTGGGTGCCAGGTTCTGGAGGGGGAAAATATATATATATATGGAAGCTTTTGCTTCATCTTCTTCAGAATCAGGTTTATACCCTACTTTTCCCCACCCTACTTCCTTTTCCATCTTCTCTTTATGTATTGTGTCTATCCATTAGAATGGAAACTCCTTGAGGTCAGGGGCTATCTTCTTTGGTTATCATCATGCCTGGTAGATGGAAAATGCTAAATAAATGGTCCATCTATCTATCCACTCAACCCTATCTATCTATAACTGTCTGTCTACCTGTTAATATATCTATCTCTTTCTGTTTATCTCTGTCTATCTCTAGCTCCATCTATCCATATGTTTATAACTATTTTTCTGCCTGTATCTATCTATGTCTTTCTCTGCCTCTTTCTCTCCATCTCTGTCTGT
Organism: Gracilinanus agilis; assembly: GCF_016433145.1. NCBI lineage: Eukaryota > Metazoa > Chordata > Mammalia > Didelphimorphia > Didelphidae > Gracilinanus > Gracilinanus agilis. Next base: position 257,928,647 of record NC_058134.1, on the reverse strand, counting down.
CTTTCTCTCTTTTTCTCCCTCTCCCTATCTCTCTATCCACTTCTGTGACCATAGGCATCACTTATCTTGTTTGCCCTTTAGTTTCTTGTAATATAAAATGAGGGGTTTGGACTCAATGCCATCTAAGATCCCAGTATCTATAGCTCAGTATCTATCATCCTATGAACCACTAAGTTCAAGTGCTAGCAAAGGGAATTAGATCAAATTGTCCTTCTAAAGCGTGTGAATGGGTTTGCAAATCATAGACTTGCTTGTTTAGCGACTACTTCACTGTGTAAAGAGTCACAATGGAGCAAGACAAGCTCTGATTTGTTTCTCTCTCCTCTTGTATTTTGTCAGGTCCTCTTTGATTTATAAGTTAAACAAAGCCTGTTGACTAGTTGCAACGTGACAAATGAAGCATTATCATTGGAAATCAAAGGACTCTTGCTGTACTGTGCAATCAGACTGAAGCATTTTTGAATCCTTTTCTTGATGACCTATAAAGTGGGGTGAAATAAGTATATGTCCATAGCCTACAGACCAGTCCTGATAGTAAATGAGGTTTAGAAAAGAAAAACAAGATGGTGAAAATTTCGATAAGATTAAAGCCACTGGAAATTGGGTTCTTGTAATCATAAGCAATGTTAAAAAACATTCTAGAGACAAAGCAGATACAAACATAGCATTGAGCCATATGCTCTTGTTGTATATGAATTATGGACTTCCAGTTCTCTTTGTACTGTTCTCAGATGGAGTTTTGCTTTCCTGCTTCCCTAGAATGCCAGATGACATGTTGAAGAAACAGAAGGACGATTGTTCCATTAGACCCAGCGTCATCAGTAGGATAATCTAGTCATCTTTCTGCTTAGATGACTTTGTACAGAGACTTTATTACTTTTAAAGTCTTTTGAATCCTCGATAGTAAAAGCCAGTGAAGCATAGTAGATAGAGTTGGTCTATAAAGCCAGGGAGGCTTGAGTTCAAGTCCTCCCTCTGTCCACCTGGCTATGTGATCCTAGGTAAGTCACTTAACTTCTTGGGGCTCTCAGTAACTTCTTAAGACTGTAATTAATGAAATTATACATATACGTGAAATATATGTATTTTTAAAAGCCCTTACCTTCTGTCTTAGTATCAGTTATAAGACAGAAGAGTGAGAAGTGACAGGCAACAGAGATGAAGTGACTTGCCCAGGGTCACAGTGCTTGAGGTCAGATTTGAACCTAGATTCTTCCAACTCCAGACCTGGCTCTCAGTGGATACACTGTGGTACCCAGCTGCTCCTCAAATGAGATATTTGTAAAGAGTTTAGCACATTTCCTGGCACATAGTATGCACTATATAATTGCTACTTATTTTGATGTTATTGTTAAATGGCATAGAGAGGATACTGACCTGCACTGGCAGTTCCTTATACTTCCTGTCTTCTATAATGACTAAAGACAGTAACCTACATTTACATAGGGCTTTAAAGACTGCAGAGTGCTTTACCTACTAAGCAAGCATCCCTCCAAGTCTTTACCTTTTGGGGAAGATATTACTATTCTAATTTTACAAATGAGGAAGCTGAGTTTCAAATAGGTACAGTGGGCTACCTATGATCACTCAGGTAGTAAAAGTCCTTAGTAGGATTTGAATACAGATCTTCCTGACTCCAAGTTCGGTCCTATGTGCAGTATGCGGCTCTTGTATAGTCATGGGTACATTTAATTGCTGAAGAGTCGGTGGATTCCAGAGTGAAGACTCCTGGATTCCTTCCTTCTGGAGATTCTTTGCTCAGTGAAGTCCCATCTTGGACCTGATCTTCTGTCACAGAACATTTTGTCCTTACTAATCGGTGCTGTATTTCACAGGGAATGCTCCCTCCCCCACTTGTGAAATGCCCTCACTGTCCATTTTGTTTCTAATCAAGCGACAAGGTGGTGTAATGGTTGGAGTACTTCACTTGGAATCAGGAAATTCCAAATTCAAATCCAAATTCAGACACTTACTAGCTGTTGTGATTTTGTTTAAGTCCCTTCACCTACCTCAGCCTCAATCTTCACATCCATAAAAGGGGCAGGGGGTAATAATACCACCTAACTGACAGAGTTATGGAAAGGATAAATTCTACCCAACTTAATGTGCTGAATAAATGCTGGATATTATTAAAAATAAACATTCACTCAAAATGGGTAGCTCCCAGGGATTAACTCAGTGAACTCACAGAAGGGAGAGATCAGCACTAGTTGAGTTATCTGGAGAGGCTTCTGTGGAGAGAGAGAAGGGATCAAACGTTGATTATTAGGTGTCTGATACTGTGCTAAGTGCTTTATGAATTTTATCCCCTTTGGCACGAGATAGGATTTGGACCTTAAAAAATAATTAGGGCTTGGACAATTAGAGAGGAGTCCATGGAGAGCATCTCAGCAGGGTCAGGGAGTTCAGTCATTTTCAGCCCTGTCTGACTCTTCTCTGCTCCATCTGAGGTTTTCTTGGCAAAGATACTGGAGGGGTTTGCCTTTTCTTTCTCCAGCTCCTTTGACAGATGAAGTTTCCTGACATCCTATCCAGTGGGCTACCCAGCTGCCCATCCAGACACGTAGTAAGATATTCTGGTGCAGTTTAATACATTATGTTTAAACTGGGCATGGCGGTGCATGCTTGTCATCTCCATCACTGGGAAGGCTGGGATTAAAGGAATCTTTTGATCTAGAGAGTTCTGGGCTACAAGAGGAATAAGGCAGCTCATTTGCTATGTTGGGGAGAACCAGTGAAAACCCTGGCTTGGCTGAATCTGAGGCTTTATGTTGGATGTGGTGATGGTGCTAAATAAAGTTGGATACCTAATAAACAGTGTCAAAGGCACGGAAATTGGAATCAGAGCACTGGGATTCAAATTTCAGCTCTGCTATTTAATAGCTCTCTGACCGTAGACTCGTAATGTCTTTGAGTCTCAGTTTCCCAATCTGTAAAATGACAGGGACTGGTCTAGATGATCACTAAGATGATCTCTTCTAGCCCTAAGTTCTGTGATCCTAAGCTAAGTTTTCCAGGTATTTAGAGTATTGTCAGAGACTACAGGGAGCAATACCTCATTTATTTCAGATGTACTATTTCTTCAGGTGGACATGAACATCAGAGGCTTTCTCAAGACCCAGCAGACTTGAGTATACTTTGGGCAATTTTCAGAGCCTCTTGACTTTCTGTCCCATTCATGAAACTCAAGACAACCAAAGCATTATAAATCCAGCTCCTTGAACCACTTCCCTCTGCAGGAGAGCCTGGAATGGGGGTGGAAGAAGGATTGGCTATAAAGGAAAAATAACTGTATTGTAATGATTCAATTCACTTTAATTCAATTCAGTTCTTCTTAATGAATGGCATTGAAAGAATGAATTAGAATAGCAGACAGGAAGAAGAAAAATGGAGAAGATGGTACAGACAGGTAGGGTTTTGAAAGTATGGTTGTTTAGGATGTTTAGGAAGAGCTTTAAAGCAAAAGCTACCTATACCTGGAGTTGACACTGAGTTGATGTGGTTTCATTTGATGGGGTAGGAGGAAATTACTTAGTTTATCTCACCAACTCCCTTACCTTTTCATCCATTTTCTTTAACCTCAAAGATCCAGTTAGATGGCAAATCTTGTGTTTCTGCCTCCTCGGCATCTCCTGAGACGGCCCCTTTCTTTCTACTCACACAGGCTCCATCTTAGGTCAGGATCTATGATATTGCAATGTCCTCTTAATTGACTTTCCTGTCTAAGGTCTCCCCTTACTCCAGTGCATCCTTTGTGAACATGAGAACCCGGAGGAGACGAGGATCTTTAGGAGGAGAAAGTGATCAGTCAGCTTTGAATATAGCACAGAAGTAAAGATGATGGTTGAGAAAGTACCACTGGATTCTGCAGTTAGTAACATGGTAAGGTGGTAACTTTAGAAAGAAAGTTTCTTTTCTTCTTTTTTTTTTTCTTTCTAAAACCCTCACCTTCCATCTTAGAATTGACACTGTGTATTGGTTCCAAGGCACAAGAGTGGTAAGGACTAGGCAATGGGGTTAAGTGACTTGCCCAGGGTCACGCAGCTAGGAAGTGTCTGAGGTCAGATTTGAACACAGGACCTCCCATCTCTGGGCTAGTTCTAAATCCACTGAAGCATCTAGCTGTCCCCTCTTTTCTTTTTTTTTTTTTTTTAAACCCTTACTTCCATCTTAGAATTGGTACTGTCTATTGTTTCCAAAGCATACATGCATATACATATGTGTGGATATTTACAACTTTTATGTACAACACTATATGGGTTATCACACATGTACATGTACACACACACATCTACACATGTCTAATTCAATTACCACACACATGCACACATATACACATGTAAACGTCTGATTTAATGATTATGTATGTATATGAACACACATGCACACATCTAATGCAACTATAACACATGTATAATACACACATGCCGAATTCAATTATCATATATGTATATATACATGTATGCATCTACACATGTCTAATTCAATCACCATGTACATATATGTACCCATATACATATATATGTCCAATTTAATTGTTACAATGTATATACACATATACACCTACGCAGTCCAATTTAATTATCATATATGTATATGTACACATATACAGATACACTTGTCTAGTTCAATTATCACACAATGTAGGTACACATATACATATGTGTCCAATTTAATTATCACACATGCACATAGACACACGTCCAATTCAATTATTCTTAGTGAATGGCATTGAAAGGAGCGAGTGAATTCGATTGGCAGATGGAAATAAGAAAAGTGAAGAAGACAGAGCTAGCAAGTAGTATACATACCTGTACAGGGTAGTATGTATATGTGTATTTGTATACATATACACACAAACACACACAGAGGCAGCTGGATGGGATAGAGATAGTAGATCGAGCATTGGGCCTGGAGTCAGGAAGACCCAAATTAAAATCTGGTTTCAAACTCTAGCTGTGTGACCCTGGACAAGTCACTTAAGCTCTATTTGCCTTAATCCGTTGGAAAAGGAAATGCAAAGTATAACCAAGAAAACTGCATGGACAGTACGGTCCATAGGGGCACAAAAATTGGCTGAATGGCTAAACAAGGACAATCCAGTAGACAGAATGGTATGGCCTGTAATTCCATCAAAATACTGCAGGCTAGAAATGCGAGCAGCCGTGGAAGTGTTCCATGATGGGCATGCCTTCTCTTGAATACTCTCTACTAGGGAAGGGTTAGGCTACTTCTCTGGTCAACCCGAAGAGCAAAGGAAAGAATCCTGGGCCATTGCTGTGGCAGCATGCATGCTTTCCTGGGCTCTTTCTATCATCTGTCCTCAGCAGCTTTGCTTGGGCCAACTTTATGAGATTTGACAAGATTATGGCTTGGGATGACATAAACAAGCTTCAGGGAAGTGGGAATTTTGTAAATCAAGTTCATGTGTAGAGCTAACCCTCAATCCATACATCATTTCCTATTTGTGGACATCAGGGGCCTGAAATGATTGCATCTAAGCTCAGTGCCTCCATGCCTATCTCTCCCAGGTTGTGACCTGAGCTGAAGGGAATCAGTAATGAAGTTCTCCACCACATAAGCTCAAACCTCAGAGTTAGTGGAGTTTTTTATATGATGTTCCTTAAAAGCACAGCCATACACTTTAATATTGGTTATCCACCTTATGATTTTCTTTAAAATCTATTCTATTGAGAGGCAGCTTGGCATAATAGTGTATCGGGAAGGAAGAAAGGGGAATAAGCATTTATATAGCACCTACTATGTGCCAGGCATGCTTTATAAATATGATCTCACTTATTCCTCATGACAACCTTGGGAAGTAGGTGCTATTATTATTCCCATTTTACAATTGAGGAAAGTGAGGCAAACAGAGGTTAAATGACTCCCCCAGGGTCACACACCTAGTAAGTGTCTAAGGCAGGATTTGAACTCAGGTCTTCTTGAGTTCTCCCAGTGCTCTATCCACTGTGCTAACTGGCTGCTGCTAGAGTGCTAGACTTGGAGTTGGGAGATTTGCTGTTTTGAATCCCCGCTCAGACATCTATTAGCTATGTGACTGAAGGCAAATAACCTATCTCCCTGAGCCTCTGTTTCCTTATCCATAAAATAGAGATAAGGAGTACCTTCCTTGCATAGTTATTATGGGGATCAAAAGTGATCATGTCTGCAAAGAATTTAGCAACTCTTAAATTGTTATATAAATGGGAACTTTTGTTATATTCCATAAAATTTTGCATATATATAGTTATAGAAAAGTGATTTTTCAGATGGTATGAATAATACCCAGTTTCACTCTGAGCATGTCTTTTAGTGATTTCAGATACTCGAATGAATCTGATCTCACCAATTTGGATATTCCCTCTGTGGTACAAATTGTAACTTGTCTATGTCTACCCATCTCATGGACTCTTGTCAGTATCCTATAAATTCAGCATCGACGGTCCACTCACTATGCTAGAGGTCATCACCTTCTTCTAAAATTGTAAGCTTGGATACTTTGGTTTGGATACACCACGTGTCTCTACTGCACTGTGTGATATTCATTTGCAGAGAATCAGAGAGTTGGAGTAGTCCAAATCCACATCTGTACAAGAATCCATCCTACGATATTTCCAATGTGTGGTCATTATCCTTCTCCCCTAAGATTTCTAATGAGAGGGAATCCATGATCTCCTAAAAAAGCAACCCATTCCATTTCTGCATTTTTTGGTAGAAAGCCTCTCTGAAATCACTCAAGCTTAAGCCTAGCTCTTTAAACCTTTTACCTATGATCCTAGTTTCTATCCTTTGGGAATCAAGTAGGATAGATTTAATCCCTATTCCAGAGGCCAATCCTTCAAAGGTCTAAAAAGAGTCACCATGACCTGTCCTTAATCCTCTCTTCTCCATGCTAAACATCCTAATTTCCTTCAACTAATCCCTATGTGGCATAGTCTCTTTCTCATTCTAGTTTTCTGTCAGTTTGTTATTGTACTGAAAATGCTGACTCCAGTATGAACATCATATTCCAGATGTAGTCTGAAGAAGTAAGAGTAAGGCAGGGCTATCATTTTCCTCTTTCTGAACTCTATACCTATATATATATATATTTTTTTTTTGGAAAATTTTATTAAATTAATTAATTTAGAATATTTTTCCATGGTTACAAGATTCGTGTTCTTTCCCTATCCTCCCCCTCCCAGCCGACGTGTGATTCCACTAGGTTTTACATGTGTCATTGATCAAGATCCATTTCCATATTATTGATATTTGCACTAGGGTGATTGTTTAGAATCAATATCCCTAATCATATCCCCATCGATTCATGTGATCAAGCAGTTGTTTTTCCTCCTGTGTTTCTACTCCCACAGTTCTTTCTCTAGATGTGAATAGCGTTCTTTCTCACAAGTCCCTCAGAGTTGTCCTGGGTCATTGCATTGCTGCTAGTAGAGAAATCCATTACATTGGACTGTATCTTACCTGTGTACTATGTTCTCCTGATTCTGCTCCTTTCACTCTGCATCAATTCCTGGAGGTTATTCTAGTTCATATGGAATTCCTCCAGTTCATTAATCCTTTGAATACAATGCCATTCCATTACCAACAGATACCACAATTTGTTCGGCCATTCCCCAAATGAAAAGCATACTCTCATTTTCCAATTTTTTTTGCCACTACAAAGAGCATGTCTATGCTTATCTTAATAGCAATGCATCTTTTTGGATTTTGGTTTGCATGGGTTACTCATCCCAAGTTTTGTTGGGACAACAGTTTGGTCATGGGAGTTGATAGAAAGTGGTCAAGTGTGACAGTCAAATTAGGAAGAGAGGAGAGTACAGGAAGAAAGGTAATGAGCTCTATTTTGGACATATTGAGTTTAAGAGATCTCTGGGACTTCCAGTCTAATAAAATAGTTGGATAAAATTCAGGAAAATACCAAGTAGTTGGAATTCAGATAGCCAACATGCAGTTATTAAGAATTTGCTGTGTGTTAGGCACTGTGCTAAGAGCACTGGGTATACAAAGACAAAAATAACCTCTGCTTTCAAAGACCTTAATTGAGGAGGACAATATGTTGTATATATGAGATCAATCCAGGAAGGGAATCTTAGAGGGAAGATAATATCCCTTAAGTGGTTTGGGGAGGTGGCCTGAGAAAAGTCTCTCATGAAGGTGGATAGAGAGCTGGCATTGAAGTCTTGGTTGTAGGACTCCAAGAAAGTCACTTATTCTCTAAGTGCTCTAGGCAACTATTTAAGCCCCTAAATTGCAGAGAAGGTGCCATCCTTTTATTGTAGAGGGAGATTTCTCATTTAGGAGAATTCCCTTTTATCAGTGAAATCATAGATCCAGTCCCTATTGCTATCAGTATGTCAAATCAAGAAGTCAAAAGTTACCCAAGGAAAGTTCATACCATGTTCATGTCCTAAAAGCAAATTGGCCAACAAGTTGCTAAAACTTGGGGCCATCTCCAAGAGCAACTCTTAGTACACCAAGCCGCAGCTTCATTCAATAAGCAAATATCTATTATGCATCAGGCACTATCTTTGACTGCAGAAACAAGGACAAAAAAAGAACAAGTTCTTGCTCTCAAGGAACTTATATCCTATCAGAAGAAAGAGTCCAAAAATACAACATTTATGTACAAATAAAGTAGATGTAAAATAAACAGAAACTCATTTTAAATCAGAGTTGTAACTAGGAATTTTTATACTGGGGCCAAGAAGCACAAAAAGTGCCCTCAGTGGGGTTTGGAGCATGGACAGTATACTCTTCCTAGGGTTTCAGACAGAGATGCCAAGACAATCAACACAAAGCTGGTGCTGGGAAGGGGAGGGGGAGGACTGAATAGTAGGGGAGGAGAATATCCCAGTGTGCCATCTGGTACCTTCCTATTTTAGCTAATTATTTTTTGCCAACCTCAGTTATTTATACACCACTGAAGTGTAAGTGCTGTCAATGCGTTTTCATTTGGTGCTCTAGGGGCAAAGCCCCAGGCACCTCAGCCTAGTTAAGGTTCTGTATATAATAGTAAAGCTGCTCATCATGAAAATGAGTGGACTAATGGTGGAAGTGTGTACTCAAGAGCTGAAAGCATCACCTTATTTGTAAGCAATAAAAATAACTCACATTTATGGGGGGCTTCAAAGTTTGCAGATCACTTTCCTCATAACAACACTGTTAGGAAAGTGTAGAAAGAGTATTATTAACCCCATTTTGTGGATGAGGAAATGTATGCTGAGAAAAATTAAGTGACCACCTCAAAGTCACAGACCCAATGCCCCCTGTCTCAGGACCTGCTTTTGAAGCTTTTTTGGCTATGGTTTATTTTTCTTCTTTTCCAGGTTACATATTGATATCTTTTTAAATAATTCATTTCAGACATTTTGTGCAGTCCATATTCTCTCCCTCCTTCCTACTGCTCCTTCTTCCCCAAGATGGCAGATAATATGATAACAGGTTGCACATGTGTTATCATGCTATATAATATATATGTCCACATTAATCATGTTGTAAAAGAAGACACATATTACTTATGCTAGGGAAAAATCATGGAGGAGATAAAGTGAAAAATGATAAGCATCAATCTGTGTTTGGACTGTCAGTAGAACTGGGGCTCTGTGTGTGTGTGTGTGTGTGTGTGTGTGTGTGTGTGTGTGTGTGTGTGTTTGTGCATATGAGTATGAGTGTCATGGACTCCTTTGGGAGTCTGACAGGGAGACAACCTATGAATCTCTTCACAGAATAATGTTTTTAAATGTATAAAATAAAATACAAAGGGTGACAAAGTAAAAGTTACGTTGAAATATTGTCACCAAAATTCTTTTAAAAAGTTTATAATCTTCATATTAAGAAACCCAGTTCTGGAAAGAAAAGCAGGGAAGCCTGGATAGCATCTGAGCCCACTCTCCCTTGCTTACCAGGCAGGCAGTTTAAGCTGTTACCCTGCAGTAACAAGAAAAACAAAAACAAAAAAACCCAACCCAGAAAACATTACCATACCTTGTAGCTGCCAGGAGCCACTTCAGCATCACTGGTTACCTGGCAATTACTTGAGAGCCATTGCCTGCTATTTTACTGTGAGAAAAGCAAGCACTCCAGAGCTCCATCCTGGGTACTTTGTGGGACATTTGTGCACCAACATGTGCATGAACATTTGCAATCTCACCTTTTAACAGAAATTCCTAGGGAAGTTGGAAAGGCAGTACCTAGCCCATTGTGACTCTTGTAAATAGTACATTAGAAGGAGAATGAGTGACAGAGACATTATTTGACTTGTTCAAAAATTACAGCATACGCATCTGATGGGAAAGGGAATTCAGTTGAATATGTTGAATTTTCCAGGCTTCTGATTAATTATGATATACCAATGTCTCTTTTCCTTGTCCTCTTAAGGATAAGTCCAGTGGCTGAAATTGTTATATAGATTCTCTCTTTCTTTCTTTTTCTTTTTCTCTCTCCCTTCCTTCCTTTCTTCCCATCCCTCCCTCCTTCCCTCCTTCCTCCCCTTCCTTCCTCCCCTTCCTTCCTTCCCTCTCCTTCCTTCCTTCCTTCCTTCCTTCCTTCCTTCCTTCCTTCCTTCCTTCCTTCCTTCCTTCCTTCCTT
>NC_058134.1:257906516-257915106 GCF_016433145.1 Gracilinanus agilis | reverse complement strand
TCCTTCCTTCCTTCCTTCCTTTCTTCCTTCCTTCCTTCCTTCCTTCCTTCCTTCCTTCCTTCCTTCCTTCCTTCCTTCTTCCCTCTCTTTGTTTGTTTTCCATGAAAGTCATCCCTATTTACTTTTTCCCATAATTGTTTCCTTTCCAAAACATTTTTAAGTGGGACTCTTCATGAAAAATGCCAAACACCCAGGTTTAGAAGTTTTAGGGACCTTTAATATCTGGCCAACTGGGGCATCCTTCTCACATGAGAGAGAATCGCGCCCCCCCCCATAAGTAGGTACAGAATATATATATGAAAATAAGTTGGAGGGAATTTTCCTTGGTGTGCATTTTGTAGGATAGGATTGGTGTGTTCAAACAGATTTGAACATATACATTCCTAATATGTTAAGCAGGCAATTTCTCAGAAGCAGAAGTGATGCTGTTAGTATTATAGCATGGTCAGGGTGGTTCAGGCAAGCTGACAGAAGGGAGGTGAGATAAGAGGTTGGGTGAAAACCCAGCTAGGCTGCTGGCCCTCTGAGGGGTCCCTGAGGATTTCTGTTACTTTTGAGTCTTCTCTGCTCCATTACAATTTCATTGTTCTGTTTGGGGTTCACTAAGGGACTCAACTGTTAGAAAATGTAGACAAATAAAATCAATGGAAAACCCTAACAGACCTTGTAGCAGAGGTGGAACTAGCCTATGGTCAAAAGAACTTTTCTAGCTTTTTCCAAGGAAAGAAACTTGTCCCCTAGTAGTTAATTTAGAAGAATGACATTACTTGTAGTCCTCTAAGGAAATGGAATGGTGGTGGAGGGCTGCCATGACAGGTGGGTGGTGGGAACAAGTTAGGACTGGGCTTCCACAGTGGAAGCTATGATGCTACAGATCAGTTAGGTAGTGCTCCCTGGGAGTAAAATAGGGGTGAGGTCAAGTTGAACTCCAACCCAGGATAGGAAAGGGGAGAGTAGAATTGATACTGGGGAGTTGGTCAGTACTCTTGAGGAGAGTAGGTTCACAAGCTCATTGACCCATGGACTAATAATTGGAAGGGATTTTATAGGTTATCAACCCCCTTCTTAAATACCTGATGAAACAGGTCACAAGATGTTAGTGATTTGCTTTAAATGAGTTGCACAAACAGGTTTTGAACTCTGGATCTCTGACTTCAAATGCACCACTCTTCCCCACTGTTCTGTGATACAGACTGCCTATGGCTCTTATTTTGGAGATCCTAATTCCTATTCATAGTGGAGGAGGATGTTGGGTCGCTTTTTCTCAGGTGGGTGAACTTGGGGTCAGAGTGAACTCTGAAGGTGAGTTGGTCCCAGGACTATTCACTTTCTAGTTTGCTGTTTGTCCTGAGTCATGAGTCCTATGACCAGGGACAAGGGCTTAGGCTGATGGACTCTTAGTTGTATTAAGTACCTACTATGTGCTAGGCATAGTCTGAGAGCCTATGAGAGCTGAGTTTTATTTGACTGGACTTCCCATTAGCCTCAGTTTCATTTTTTCCATTAAACTCAGTAAGACTTAAATGAACCTTCCTCTCCTAACAAGTCACTTTCCTTCTTTGTAAACTCAGTTTTCCTCCTCTATAAGATGAACAATTTATAGTAGTTAATAATAAGTATTTACTAAGTGCCTACTATGTGCCAAGGGCAACTAGGAAGTGACTGCTCTGGAGTCAGGAAGATGAGTTCAAATATAGTCTTAGTCACTTCTTAGTTGTGTGAACCTGGACAAGACCCTTAACCCTGTTTACCTCAGTTTCCTTATCTCTAATATGAACTGGAGGAGGAAGTGGCAAGTCACTCTAGTATCTTTGCTAAGAAAATACCAAATGGGATCATGAAGAATTAGACATGACTGAAACAACTGAACAACTGAAGAACAATGATGTGCCAGGTGCTAGGGGGTTACAAATAAAAACAAAGACAGTTCCCGTTTTCAAGGTGCTCAGAATATAATGAGAGAGACAAGATGGAAAAAACAACTATGTATCTTTGTGTTTTGGATGGTAGTTTTCCCTCTTCCCTTTCGCTCTTATTGTTGCTACTTTGAATGTCAGAAGTTAAATGTCTTCTCTGTGTAAGATAAAATTTGCCTGGAGGCACATTATAATTTAACATTATTAAAGTTTGTTTTGTCCTTCTATATAAATATTTATAAATCAAGATGCTCCCCAAAGCATCCTGAGTGGAAGCCATTTGCAGACATATTCCTTGTAGCAATATGTCGCAATGGTAAGTGACTTGGATTTGGAGTTAGAGGATTTCAATTTGAATCCTGATTCGGCCACCTTTGTGGTTTCTTCCAATTGTTTAACTTCTTGGTCTCAATCTCTTCATCTAGAAAGTAAAAATTTGGACTAGATAACTCCTATGGTCTCTTCCATGTATAAATGTGTGATTTTTTGAGTACTTTTGTGGGATTGAGCTTGTCTTCTCTGGTGAAAAATCAATCTGTGAAATCTTCTTCCTTGTTTCAGCTTTTGTTGTCCTGATGAAAGAGATTTTTTTAGCCTCTTTGTCTCTCTTTCAGGAGAGTTGAGATACTATGAATTTGTGCCTCATCAAATTATCTTTGTGCACTTCCTTTCCATTGTTAGGCCCAGGCCATCTTGCCCTATATTAGCTGAGCATTGTAATATCACACTCTGATTGATAAACTATGAGTCCAGATCTTTTCCTTCTTTCTACCAAATGGTGACTGAAATGAACTGAGTTTGAAAAAATGTGACTCCTTATGGGAGGTATTTAGAAGTTTATTTCTATAAGTTTACCCTTGTGTTAGAGAGTCTCTAAGCAGGAAGGATCTTTTTTTGGGCATAGTATTATACAGTAGAAAGCACATTAGTTCCCTACCCAGAGGACTTGGGTTCAAATTCCACCTCTGATGAGATGGGTTAGTAATTTAATGTCTCTGGGCTATAGTTTATTCCTCAGTAACATAAGAGAGGAGGACTAGATAGCCTTTGAGATTCCTTGTCAGTCATTAAGCATTTATTCTTTCTTTCATTTATTTAAAAACCCTTTTCTTCTGTCTTAGAATCGATGCTAAACATTATTTCCAAGGCAGAAGAGCAGTAAGGGATAGGCAATGGGGGTAAGTGACTTGCCCAGGGTCATACATAAGGGTCTGAAGTCAAATTTTAACCCAGGACCTCCTATTTCCAGACCTGATTCTTTATCATCTGAGTCACTTAGCTGCCCCACCCTGCCCCCATGCATATATTAATCACTATGTGTCTTTCAACTCTAGATCTATCATCTTGTAATCCACCCCTACCTAAGAAATCTGAGAAATAATTTTTATCCAGTATTCTAAGCCAGACCCCCCACTTTGGAAACATGCCAATTATCACAATACATGCCAAAGTTTACTTGAAAGGAAGAAACACAACATGAAGAGGATGATCACAAAAAATCCTGGAAAGATTTATATGAAGAGATACAAAGTGAAGTGAGCAGAACCAGAAGAGAACACCGTATACAGTAACAGCAACAATGTACAGTGATTAACTGTGAATGACAACTTTTATCAACAGAGCAAGGAATCAGGCCAATCTTGAGGAATTCATGATGAAAAGGGCTACCCACTGTCACAGAAGGAACTGATGGAGTCTGAATGTAGATTGAAGCATATCATTCTTCACTTTATTCCCCACATGAGGTTTTTTCTTATATAAATGATGTGTCTTCTTTCATAACATGACGATCATGGAAATATGTATTGTATAATCTGTTTCATATAACCTATCATCTTGGGGAAGAGAAAAGGGAGAGGAGGGAAAGAACATGAATCACATAATGTCAGAAAATGATTATTAAAATTATATCCACATAGAATTGGGAAAAATATAATGATAATAAAAAGAAAACACAACAGAAGCACTTAAGTGAGCAATATTAGTCATTGTAAATCCCCAGATTCATTTGCAATCCCAAATGTGAGGGCACTTCTGAGAAAGGTCCTGTGTGTGTCTTCTTTTTGTCTGATGTCAAAGGTCTGTGCTCAGCCCTCTGTTGGGATGCCTGCTCCCTAGTTTCTGAGTTGCTTAGCAGGTGGTTCTAGCAGTCACTCATTGATGCAATCTGATTTCTCCAGTTGGTGAGCCCTTGATATTACTTTCTTGCTCAGCATCAGTACTGTCTTTCAGATAAAAAAGGGAAAACAAAGAGCTCTCTGCCATTCAGTGTAGTCTGTCAATAATTCATGAGACAAAGATTTCCAGAGTTCTTCTTATATAGCAGGTGTTACAGCTCTCTGCAGCATTTCATAGCTTTAGCAACACATTTTCAACCGATCTTTCATTTAACAAGCATTTTAAAATGCCTACTGTGGTCCAGTCATTCTGTTTGACACTGGGGACAAACCCCCCCAAAATGTAACATTCAAGATACTCGCTCTCTACTGAAGGAGACAATAGATGTGCAAA
Source organism: Gracilinanus agilis (assembly GCF_016433145.1). Taxonomy (NCBI): domain Eukaryota; kingdom Metazoa; phylum Chordata; class Mammalia; order Didelphimorphia; family Didelphidae; genus Gracilinanus; species Gracilinanus agilis. The sequence continues at coordinate 257,910,679 of NC_058134.1, read as the reverse complement.
TTATATGATTATATATTACATATAAGTATAGACAAATGAATGCATTATTGGTAAAGCTATGAATTGCTCCAATGATTATCAAAAGAAATTTGGAATCATTTGAAAGTGACTAAAATTTCATTCTTTATTGTCCTAGAGGAGACATAAATATGTGCACTTACGGCATATGGTAATGAGACGACTCATTTCATTGACACAGGGAACTCCTTGGGTTTCTTGCTCTGATGCCCTTTTCATAAACCACTGCAAGTCTTAAAATTACATTATACCACCTGCAAGGTCTAAGTTAAAGCTGTTTATTCTTTTGTAGCATCTCACATGGGGCAGAGGAAAGACCAAAGGACCACTTCAGTCTTTTCAGTAGATGGATCAATACATGGCAAGAAGCAATCAGGGAATATCTGTAGGTTCTGTACAATCCACATTTCATGCAAACACATACATATTATTATATGTAACAATATACATTCTTAGAGAAAAGGGTTGTTGTGTTTTTGTCTTTATCTTTTGTCTTTTCCCAGACCCTAGCAAAATTCCTGATACATGATCATAAGCAATGCTTGTTGATGGATCACCTAATTCATTTAATTTCTCTGGTCTGTTTCTTCATCTTTCAAATGAAGAAGTTAGACCTAATGACTTTTTTGTTTGTTTATTGTTTTTTAAACCCTTAACTTCTGTGTATTGGCTCCTTGGTGGAAGAGTGGTAAGGGTGGGCAATGGGGGTCAAGTGACTTGCCCAGGGTCACACAGCTGGGAAGTGTCTGAGTCCAGATTTGAACTAGGACCTCCCATCTCTAGGCCTGGCTCTCAATCCACTGAGCTACCCAGCTGCCCCTGACCTAATGACTTTGAAGGTCTCTTCCAGCTCTGTGAATATATGAGAAATCTCCCAAGTCTGTCTATGGAAGAGGTTCTTAACCTGGAGTCTACAAACTTTTTTTTTATAATTGTATTTCAACACAACTAGCTTTTTCAGCAATTCTATACATTTTGTTTTGTCCTATGCATTTAAAACCATTATTCTAAGGACTGCCTAGGTTTCACCAGAGTGCCAAAGAACTCTATCCCATCTCTCGTTGATGGATTGCCTAATTGACTTTAGTCTCTCTCTGGTCTGTTTCTTAATCTTTCAAATGAAGAAGTTAGACCTAATGACTTTCTTTCTGTCTCTTTTCTTTCTCTTTTCTGTCTCTCTGTCTCTGGCTCTGTATTTGTCTCTGTCTGTTTCTGTCTCTCTCTGTCTCTGTCTCTGTTTCTGTCTGTCTCTGTCTCTCTGTTCTTTCTGTCTCTCTGTCTCTCTGTCTCTGTCTCTGTCTCTGTCTCTGTCTCTCTCTCTCACATACATACACACACAAGATTTAGACCCCTCCACCCCCTGCCCTTGGTCTGTGGTCTCTGGTTGTTTGCCCTGCTCCAGATGAGTCCTGCTGTCTTTAACTGGACTTGGGATGTACATATCCTCAGGCTAATGTCATGGTCTAGAGAAAGCTCAAGGCCAGGATAAAGGGGAAGATCCCAACAGTGACTACAGAAGTAGAGTTTGCCCTGGTGGGGGCTAAACGGGCTTCCCTTGTAATCTCCCAACTTTTTTCGAATAGATTTTTCTGTTTCTTTATGAGAAACAGTGAGGAACCTAAATGAGAGGTTGCTAAGTTACAGTCTAGATAAAACAATGATGTGAGTTTCCAAATTTACATGGAGCACCATGCTTTAATTTTCAAGGTAATACAACCAGCAGCCTTAGCTAAAGATGGCTCTGTCTCTGAAGAGGTTAGCTCCTAAAAGAGATTTTTCTCACTGGGATACTGTTTTCAGGTATGTTTCCAGACAGCCTGATTGCCTTCATATCTAATTACATAGAAAAGTAGAACATGGGAGGCTTTATGTCTAACATAGAAAGACCTGTGCCTGTTTTTAACACATAATTTTAAAATATCATTCTTTGCCCTCCCTGCCACACCAAGCTCCTCTCTCTACTCTCTCCTCCCCTCTCCAGGCCTGTACACCTATATTCAATGGGGATGATGTCTGGAGTAAAATCCCCATGCAAATTCCCTCCCATGGTTGCCAATTCCACTGCGTGTGTGCAGGACAAAGCCATGTCCCTTTCACTGGGGACCAAAGAATTGAGACATAACGGTAGGATGTAGCATTTGGATTGCAGTTTCGACGTGGTTAGTGAGCAGAGTGGAGCTGCCTCCCTTTTCTGTGTGTATGGGCATGTTTCAGTGATGAATCATTTATGGAGGTTTCATGGATCTGAGTGGCTCACGTGCACACAGGCTCTAGGGATGCTGAGGAAGGAAAGGGCTCCTTTAAGAACACAGCTAGCTTTTAAATGGTATGCAGGGATATGAGGTATTCTATAAGGCTCTTTTCTCTGACATCCTCCTTCTAATCAGGAATAAAATTCTCTTTTTTAGAGCTTTCTGTCTAGAGGGAGAAGACAAATGCCAGCTTACCAAGAACCTCTGAAAAGCATACACCTGAGAGGCAGGGCTGGTTGTGATAGACAGAGTACCAGTCTGGAAATTAGACACAAGTTCAAATCCTTTCTCCGAACCTCTCAGCCCCAGTTTCCTCATCTGTAAAAATGGGGATAATAATAGTATCTAGTTCTCAGGGCTGTTGGGCTGATGAAACAATAATTTTTTTAAACAAACCTACTATTGCTATAGAAATGTAATACATATATATATATATACATATATATGTATATAAACTTATTATTGCTAAATAAATCTTAGCTATTTTTCAAATCCTATCTCTGGCTTTGTGACCTTAAAGGAGTTAGTATCTGAGTGGCACACTGTTAAAAGATCCCTGGATTTAATCAGAAAGACTTGCATTTGAATCCTTCTGCAGATGCTTACCAGCTGGATGCTGCTGAGCAAGTCACTACAACTTTCTGGACTAATTTTCCTCATTATAAAACAACCTTTGAGATCACGTACAATTTTAAGATCTTTTTCTAATGATTTAGCTTCTCAGTCAGTGCCCAATGTAACTCTCTAAGATGGAAAGTTGTAGAGCAGGTACCAACATCTGCTTTGGCAGAGGAGGGAGTTTCCTCTGTGGGAGTTCCTGGCAGTTCAATCACGGGTATGGGCCATTCCTCCCCCTGCCGAAACACCTGTTAGTTAAAGGAAATAAGGAATGTTCAGGACCTATGTATAGAAGAATGCAAACATAGTTTGCTTAATGAATTTTTCCTTAGGTTATCCTATTTATCTCTTTCAAATGGCATTCCATTCATATATAGATACAAATAACTATCTCTATACCTATACTTCTATATTTGTATCTTGGCAGTTAGATGGTACAGTTGGCTGAGTCTGGAGTCAGGAATTCTCATCTTCTTGAGTTTAAATCTGGTCTCAGACACTAGCTATGTATCTCTGGGAAAGTGACTTAGCCCTGCTTACCTCAGTTTCCTCATCTGTAAAATGTACTGGAAAAGGAATTGGCAAACCACTCCAGGATCTTTACCAAGAAAACCCCCAAAGGGGTCATGAAAAATCAGATACCACCAAAAACATCTAAACAGCAAAATATATCTATATCTCTGCATAGGAATCTGCTTTGTCACATTCCTTCTCCACCAAAGCAGATCACAATTTATCTGTGACATTCCTTCCCAGGTCAAATATCATCTCCATTCTTTGGCATTTAATATCTGTCGCAACTTGGCCCTACTTTAACTTTCTAGCCTTCTTATACATTCTTGCTCTTCACAATACAGCCTTCTTGGTCTTCTTGATTTCACAGATGACATTCCATCTCCTACATCCAACCATTTACATGAGCTGGCCCTTCTGTCTGGAATTCATCCTCTCCCTTCACTTCTTACAATTTCTAGGTTTTTCAAAGATCAGCTCAAGCACAATCTTCTGCCCAGGGCCTTTCCTGATCCTTCCAGTGTGAATTTCTTTTGCACACATTTTGTATGTGCTTATATTCATGCATACTGTCTTTCCCTGCCAATCTTAAGTCATATAAGATCTTTGAGGGCAGAGGTTGTTTAATCCAGTGTTTAGCACAGTGCCTGACAATCTTTACTGATTAATTGATTCCATCTTTGTATCTCCAGTGGACACAGTATATATATGGTGTGTGTGTGTTTATATATATATATATATATATATATATATATATATATA
>NC_058134.1:257893201-257903548 GCF_016433145.1 Gracilinanus agilis | reverse complement strand
TATATATATATATATATATATATATATATATATATATACAGTGCTTAATGAATGTCTCTTGACTGATAGCTCTTGTCCCATGGGAGGACACACAAAATGACAGAGAAGACATTCAGGAATATTTTGTCTTTATCATGCCTTCTCTGGTTATAAAAAGATCACCTTATTCATCAGGTTCCCAGCTGATGACTTTTCATGGGCATATGGTTAAATTTTAAAATCTCAGAACTGTCTGCCCTTGCACCCACCTTACCACTCTATGAAAACTGCTTTTCCTCAGGTTATAATTGTCATATTTATGATCCATATCTTATACCTAATCTTCTTTGACCTTTCTATTATATTTTAATTCTTAACTCCTTCTCAAGACCACAACATAACTGCCAACTATTATTGTTATTATTATTACATTCTTTTCTTTTCCTAAGGCACTTCTCTCTTCTGAATCCCATTTGAATTGCCTTATTACAGCTTTCCAATGACCTCTGTTGGCTCATATTCCTCCTCTTGGCCGCTACATGGAATTTTGGGAACAGCATTCGAGGAAACAATGAGATAATATTTAGAAAATGAGATCAAATTTTTAAAATGCTTTGAAAACTTTTAAGAGCTGTGTAAATACTAGTTACTACCACAGTCCCACCAGGATTACTAAAACTATTACTACTGCTGCTACTACTATTACTTTTACCATGATCACTACTATTGCTATAACTATTACTCCTTTTCCTCCTCTTCCTCTATTAAAACTACGACCATCATCACTACTGTTACTACTACTGCTATTATTACTGCTATTACTATTACTATTACTACTCTCTTTCCCACCACCACTACTACCACTACCCTCCTCCTTTTCCTCCTCCTCTATTGCTCCTTCCTCCTACTACCACCACATACACAAATCTCTTTCATGTGTGCTAAAGGCTATTCAAACTGGTCTTCTTATTGCTTCTCATACCTGATACTCCATCTCCATGACTTTGCACTAGCTTTTTCCCATTCCTGGAATGCCATCTTTCCTTTTTTTCCCCTCCAGAGTGTCAAAGGCTCTTTTATTTCATTCTTTTTTCTTGAATCTGGAAAATTCTATTTAATTAATTAATTTAGAATTTTTTTACATGGTTACAAGATTCATGTTCTTTTCCTCCATTCCCCCCATCCCCTACCATAACCAATGCACATTTCCACTGAAATGCCCTCTTTCTTTACTTCTTGCAACCCCTAGTTTTCGTCAAGACTGTGGTCAAGTGTTTCCTTCTGCCTAAAGCTTTTCCTGCTACATCCAGCTGCTAGGGCTTTCATGGCCATCATTTTGTATCTATTTGGCATATAAATACATGTGGTTTCTTTTGATTGTAAGCTCCTTGAGGACAGGGACCACTTCACTTTGCCTGGTGCTTAATTCATGGATTGGCTAAATGATGATTGTTACTCCCTAAGAGGATATTCTTTATGGCTTTCCTTTTGATCCCCTACTTATGTAACTTTAAACTCTCTGCCTATTTTGGCTGGACCCTTTACTTTACTTTTAGTGTCTTCCGTGGTTTAACATTTTTAGTTGTGTACATATCTTATAAAGGGGGCAGCTGGGTAGCTCAGTGGATTGAGAACCAGGCCTAGAGACGGGAGGGAGGTCCTAGGTTCAAATCTGGCCTCAGACACTTCCTACCTATGTGACCCTGGGCAAGTCACTTGACCCCCATTGCCTACCCTTACCATTCTTCTGCCTTGGAGCCAATACATAGTATTGACTCCAAGACGGAAGGTAAGGGTTTAAAAAAAAAAAAAAGGGCAGCTGGGTAGCTCAGTGGAGTGAGAGTCAGGCCTAAAGACAGGAGGTCCTAGGTTCAAAACCCGGCCTCAGCCACTTACCAGCTGTGTGACCCTGGGCAAGTCACTTGACCCCCATTGCCCACCCTTACCACTCTTCCACCCATGAGACAATACACCGAAGTACAAGGGTTTAAAAAAAAGTGCTATATAAGTTGAAAACTTTAATACATTCCTTCCTAAAGCCTAAGGATTATCTTTGGAATGTCCTGTGAGAAATAGGCAATATCTTCCGCAATCTTTGCTTCCCATTTTAAGAAGATATTATGCTATTAAGTAAGAGTGAAACTACCTCACCTTAGAAGTTGAACAAAGGAGGCCACATGAAATCCTATATAGGGTAGACTTTTCATCAATATTAATAGAATGGAAAGGAAGCAGAGATAATATAAAACAGGTTTATTTTTGCCTTTGTTTTACAATCATACAAACATTTAGAAGTGTCTACCTTAGACAGAGTGCATGTATGTTATTTGAAATTCTCTGATGCATTTGTCTTGTTATAATACAGCTATCCTTTCCACACTTCAACTTTCCCCATGGTGGTTTCGATATGTCATGTTGGTATTAGAAATTAAATGGGAACTTTTTGGGAGTTTTGCAGAAGCCACAGATGACACACAAAGGCCAGCAGATGACGCAGAAAAAATATAGAGGCTCAGAAATGCCAAAAATATATGTATAGTATTTTATAATGTTAATGTATTTTATCTTTTAATACCAGAAATATACATAATTTCTTTTTAAAAGTTAAAATAAGTAAAAAGTTGAAATTTGCTCAAGGAACCTGAAAGCCAGCTGATGACACAAAAAGGCCAGAAATGTAGGGAGATGTTAAAAAGATTAGTAACTCATAAATGCATAAAGATACCATAAACACTTCATGAGAGAAAAAGAAAAAATTCAGATATCTTATCTGATGGGAGGACCAAAAAGTTTGCGTAGATTTTCCAGATCACCAGGGTACTGTACCCCCAACTCATGATGTGGAAGGGATACCTGTATTATGAAAGAGATTAAGTAACTTCCCCTTAGACATACAGCTAGGAACTTTCTGTGGCAGGATTTGACCTCAGGCCTTTCTGATCCTAATTCTAGCATCCTATCCACTGTGTGTATAGATGGGCTGACTTAGGCACTGATCCTTGAAACATATATAGATATTGTTTATCTTGGTCTAGTCCAAATGACTCTGGAAACTTGGAGTAAGCCTGCTATTGTATATCTATGTGATAAAAGAACCTCGTACTACATTACTTTTTGTTGCAGGGTTGGGTTTGGGGGAGAGTAGAAATGTTTGTACCACTACTTTTTTTTAACAACCGTACTAACTAATTAGTAAATATATAATCTAGAAAACCAATTAAGTTTGTCTGGCTAACTGTTAATAGAGAGCACACTGGTGGGGCTTTACAAACAATAGTACCAGAAATTAATCCCTTATTCTTCTCAATTTATCTTTATAACTGAGAGGAGTAGTCACTTGCTATTTGGGGAAATTAATGTAAGTGCAGATTAGAGGATGAATATTACATATAAGTGTCATGTACTATTATCTTCTCACATGGCACCGGGTTAACATTTCTTGTGGCCAGAAAGAACTACTAAAGCAAGCTTCTTGATTCTAATAGCTTTTTGAAGTTGTAGAGAATGCCCAACCAACTCTGCCAGATAATGTTTCTTTTCTAGAGACAAAAGCAGAAAAATGAATCAAGATCTATTGGTTTATAGCATGAAAAGAGTAAATCTGAGGAATATTAAAATATTGCTTTAAGAAAAATGCAGCCCCTTTAGGCTGTAGCACTGAAAATGTGAAATTCTTTGCCTTTACTCCTACAATCCAGCACACACCCTCCCAGGCTATTGAGCTTCTGGAATAAAAATTATATTTCATCTTGGGAAGGAGTTTTAATATCAGACCTCTTCTTCATTTCAGGTTTGAGCCCTGAGCCCTTATGCTGACGTCAATAAAATATGCATTCACATTCAAAATGGGAGCAATAGAACATGCTCTTTCTTAGCAGAAGGTGGCCAGAGGAGTGATTTCTCAGACTGTGCTCACATCACTTCTAATTCAAAAGAGAAAGGAGCTTGTAGAAGGAAAGGCAGGGGAACTGAATAGGTGCAGAAATGCTGCTTGAATAGTTGTTAATCGTTAATGCTTAGGTTTGATATTCATGTTACTCTATTCTTTGAATAATTTTTCCTTCCCTACTATGAATTCTGTAGTCAAAATTTTATTTCATTTTATTTCTAGGCAAGGCTACTAATATTAACAGGGCTACTTCCAACTCCCATACTAAGCAACAATATTTCTTGTTCAGTCGTTTTTGGCTCCGTCTGGCTCGTCATGATCCAATTTGGGGTTTTCTTGGCAAAGATACTGTACTGGTTTGCCATTTTCCTCTCCAGCTTATTTTACAGATGAGGAACTGAGTCAAATAGGGTAAAGTGACTTACTGCGATTGTACAGCAAGTGTCTGAAGTGAGATTTGAACTCAGGAAGATGAGCCCTCCTGACTCCAGGCCCAGCACTCAATCCACTGTATCATTTAGATGCCCTAATAATATTATTACTAACTACCTACCAGTATTAATATGGCATAATATGGGTATAACCCCCATACCAAGTAAAGGTATAATGAATCTATCACTTCCATGTTTTGTTTCTATATTTTAAATAACTTTTCAAGACTGAGTTGATGGATTTAAAAATCTTAACATAGAGAAATAAAATTATAACTAAAAAATCTAATTTCATGAGTTTGTGCTTTTTAGAAAAATAATATTTTAATTAAACTATAATTAAATATGTACCCAATTGGCAACTTCTGTGTTGCAGCTTTCTTAGTTCTTTAAATATAACAAATTAAATAAAAAAGGGAAATTAGGCCACAGTAAATAGAAAATGGGTTTAATGTAAATACTCAATAGCAAAGAAATCAAACATGCAGAGAATTACAGAATCTCTCTCAATTTTATACTCCTGATTGAATGGACTCAGCAAACCTTTTGCATTGCCTCCTTGCCCCGCTGCCCCTCAGCTCTTGTGTCTACTGGCAGGATTCTAGGTCCACATAGACTGGGGCTAAAGTTTGGAACTATGCCTCCAAAGCTATTGACTGGGCATACTCTTTGATCCAGCTACTACTAGTGTATAGGGTTGTAGCAATAGTTTTTTTTTTTTTTTTTTTTTTTTGCTTTTGCAAATTCAACTGTACAGCCCTGGCAGTTAGAAGTTTTAGAATGTTCACAGAAAGACAGTTGGAGCCTGAGACTATAAATAGTGCTGAAGCTTCAACTGAAGGGCTTTTGCTTTTTGGGCTTTGCCTTGGCCTGTGCTTTTGTCTTTTGGGGCATTTTGACCTAACTGATTTATCTGGACCTCTCCCTGATCTCTCCATCTATATCCCTGCTATTTTCCCTGAATTTCCCTTTGGGCCCTGGGAGGAAGGGTGGGCTTGGTGGTTGGACATCGTGGGTTTAGTTTCTGTAGGCAAGTAGGGCATCCTAAAACAAGCCATACCTAATTTAGTGATTTGATAAATACTTTACTTCAAAGGCAGTCAAACCTTCCTGACTGGGAGAGCCGGCCTCTCTCAGTCTAACCCTCTCCTGTGATCCATCCCCCAGCACCAGCCTTCTCGCTGGCAATAGTTAGAAAAACCTAAAACCTCTTTTCCTCTGATTATCCCTGACATTAATAAATCCCTTTGTTACCTATACAAAGCCTCTGGTGAATCATTGTATTGAAGATTAAGGCAAAGGCTGAAGAGGGAAGAATTACTTTCCTTTTTTTTTCTTGAGGGAAACCTAGGCATCCATCTTGGGCAGGAAGTACCCAGCCGAGACTTCCTGCAGACATCAATTTCACTGGCAGGGAGGAGCCTTTGACTCCTCCTTCAAAGGACTTTAGAAATTAACAAGAGAAACCCCCAGCCTTGATATAAACATTTCTGACTGGCCCAAATTCCTCCTGTACCATAGAGATACCTTCCCTGCCTGAAGAACCCAGTCTATTTCCTCTCAATATCCTGTCTCTAGCCTCAGTGAATAAGCCTGTTTAAGCTGCCCTCCTGTATACTCCCATCCATTCCCTTACCTCATATATATATATATGTATGTATGTATATATGTATAAAACCTACCCATTCTTCCCTACACTCAGCCATCCCCTTCATTCCTTCTCCTATCACCTATATCACTCTTTATCCCTGCTATTCCTCCCTATTATAAACATATCTCTTTATTCCTCCCTATACCAAATTGCCTACTTATTTTATAACACTAGGTTATATCCAAGGGAAATCCGAGAAATAAGAAAAAGAACCTCATGTATAAAAATAATTTATAGTGGCTCTTTTTGTGATAGCAAAAAATTGAAAGCAAAGAAGATGCCCATCAATTGGTGAATGTCTAAAGAAGTTATGATATATGAATCTGATGGAATACTATTTTATTGTAAGAAATAATGAAATAGATAGTTTCAGAAAAGCTTGGAAGACCTGTATTAACTGATGCAAAGTGTAATAAGCAGAATCAGAACAATTTATGCAAAACAAGAATTTTGTAAAGATAGTCACTACTCAAAGACTTGAAAACTCTGATTAATACAACCCAAAGACAATTTCAAAAGGAATCATGATAAAGTAAAATCTCTCTTCCTTCCTTCCTTCCTTCCTTCCTTCCTTCCTTCCTTCCTTCCTTCCTTCCTTCCTCTCTCTCTCTCCTTCTTTCTTTCTTTCTTTCTTTCTTTCTTTCTTTCTTTCTTTCTTTCTTTCTTTCTTTCTCTCTCTGTCTTTCTCTCCAATTCATTAATGCAGGAATTTGTTTTTGCATATATACATATATATACATACATATATGTGATTATATATATATGTGTAATGAGCTTTGTTTTTCTTACCTTCTCAGTGGGTATAGAAGGGGATGAGAAAGAGAATTTGAAACAGAATGGATCCCATCTACAGATGAATCAATTATTTTTATAGGACTATATCAACTGTAGGGCAGTGCTCTGTTAAGGAGCCTCTTCCTTCTCCAAACATGACGTTTTATTGTAGTCATAAAGCATTATATAGAGATTAAAATTTTTCAAAATACTTTAGAAATAAAATTTTATCCTTATAACAGCTTTGGGACATAAGTGCTATTACTATCATCATTCTGCAGATAAGAAAACTAGGGTAGGCAGATGTTAGGTGACTTGCCTAGGATTACACAGCCAGTAATGCTTAAGGTTACATTTAACCTCAGTTAAGCACTATATCTTTAACTGGCTTCCTCAGGTTTAAACAAAACAAAAAAACCCTCTCAAATATATATGATAAGGGGAAGCTAAGTGGCTCAGTAGATAGAGAGACAGGCCTGGAGATGTGAAATGCTGGATTCAAAACTGGCCTCAGACACTTCCTCACTGTGTGACCATGGGCAAGTCACTTAACCCCAATTACCTATCCTTTACTGCTCTTCTGCCTTGGAACCAATATTTAGTATCAATGCTAAGACATAAAGTAAGGGTTTAAAGACATATGGATGTTGAGTCCATTCTCAAAACTGTTAGCATCTATGACCTATGCTAAGAAAAGAAAACAAGAATCCAAAAGACAGTCAGCTAGCTTCCCTTTAGAACCACCCAGGAAATAAAAGTTTCTGATTACCCTACAATCCCCATTTTCTACTCCGGAAGTGTGGAGGGAGAAATCCCCTACAGAACATGGGTAGGAGCTATATGAAGAAAAAAGGATGTAAAAGATCTTGTGGAGGTAGAATCAATGAGATTTGATAATTGATTGTATGTAGAGGATGAGGGAGAAGCAAGATTAAAGGATAATTTCCTTTCTGAAGTTTCTCCACCCTCGAGTCCATCTTCCAGGCAGCTGTCAAAATAATCTTCCAAAGCAGAGGTTTGACCACGACATTTCCAGTGGGCTGTCATCTTCATAATCAAGTAGCAAATTCTCTGTTGGCTTTTAGAGCCCCTTATAACCCAGGTCCTTCCTATCTTTTCAGGGTTTTTTTTTTTGCTCCTTTTTCCTTTCCATGTGCTATGTGACTCCATCTCCAGACTCCATGCTTTCCTTTTCCATGCTTTTCTTTTGTATCAGCTGTCCTCCTTGCCTGGAATTTTCTCTCTCTCATCACCTCCACCATATGACTTTCTTCACTAAAACCTTTCTTTTTTTTGTAAGGTATACTTTGTTTCTTTTTTAATTCAAATTTATTTGCTTATTTCTTTTTGTTACATTAAGATACCCAATTAACTTCTTCCCTCTCTCTCTCCTATATCTATCTGCCAAATGATGCCTTCTCTAATGGGGGATTCACACCCCTCCCCATTATTCCTCCATTAGAGAAGGCATCATTTGACAGATAGATATAGGTAGGTATACAATATGCTTTACTTATTTTTGTTTATTAGTTCTTTCTTTGGAGTTTGGGTCAAAAAGCCTTTCTGGGTCTTCTTTAATATTACAGTCTTCACTCTGAAATTATCTTTAATTTATTATCCTGGTTATAGTTTGTTTGTAAATTATTGTTTGAAATTTGTCTCCTTTCATTAAATTATGAACTCTTTGAGAACAGGGATAGATTTTTTAAAAAATTTCTTTGTATCCTTAGCACTCAGCACAGTGCCTGGCATTCAGTAAACTCTTAATAAATGCTTGTTGACTGACTGCATAACAGACTCAGAAGTTGTGAACTTGGGTCCTGGAAGCATGATGGTGCTTCCACAGAAGTAGGGAATTTTGGGAAGAGGAGTGAATTATAAGGGAGAAGATAATAAATAGATAGATAAGAGAAGAGAGTTCTAATTTAGAGATGTGGAGTTTGAGAAGCTGAAAGGATATGTGAGTGGTGATCTACAGAAGCCAGTTGGTTATATGAGACTAGAATTCAGGTGAGAAACTAGGACTGCACATATGGATTTGGGAATTATTTGCATATAGAGATTGCTTAATTTCTAAAACAGCCTCAAGGCAGACATAAACCTAACATGTCTTGCCAAATAAAGAGATGCAAAATCTTGTGCTGGCTTGAGTTCTGAATCATCAAGACCTGGTTTCAAATATGCCTCAGATGTTTACTGTGTGACCCACGGCAAGTCACTTAACCTCTCTCAGACTCAATCTCTTTTGTAAAATTGGTTTGATAATAGCAACTACCCCACATGATAGTTGTGAAGATCAAATGAGATAATGTATATGTAACAATGGAAGTTCACAATGAATGTCAAGTTTATTAATCTTAGGGAGTGACAGGTTTAAATTTCTGTCTTTGTCAGCCAGTAACTAGCAGAGTACTGGGTAAATATGGTTCATACCATTTGCCCCCAGTGAGAGAGATATTCTCTAACAATGGAGAGGAGAGCAGAGAAAAGAGAGGAGAGTTTATTCACTCTTCCCTAGTTGAAAAAACAGGTTTAGCCAAAATAGCACCAAGGTCAGTGACTGAAAAGTATTTTCCCTTCCGTTGGCCTTAGGAATTGATGTACCTGGCCCAGGACTAAGAAAAGTATTGTGAGATCCATATTGCAGAGAGGGGTTCAAGCTTCAGAGAGGGAGGGATTCAGGCTACGTCACAGAAATCCATGCTGCCCCCTCTCTTAGAGTTTCGGGGGGCACCATGGAATTCTGTGATAGCCTGAACCCCTCTCTGAAGCTTGAACCCCTCTCTGCAATATGGATCTCACAGTATTTCCTTGTCAATTTGTTTCTGCTTGGCTTAAATGACCAGAGCTGTTCTGTAGCATAATCAGATTGTGAGCAAAGGGACACAAAGAAAAACACATTTCAATTGACCACACTTTAGAAAGGACCCATGTCAGTATAAAGGAAACAACTCAGCTAATAGCATGCATTGCTTGCTAATAAACAAATAAACTGGGTGAGGGGGAAGAGGTTACTGGCCATCTACAGTTCTATTCCTTCACATTTCTGAAAAGCATTTACTCTGATTAGAACTTCCCATGCTGTTGACCTGCAATGAAATAGAGTCAGCTAGGTGGTGCAGGTGATGGTGAAAATTTCTCAGACACTTACTAGCAATATGACAATGGGCCTAACTCCCTTTCCTCAACCATAAAATGGGAAAAATAATAACATCTTCCTCTCAAAGTGTTTTGTGAGGCTAAAATGAAATAATATTTGTCAAGCACTTAGGACAGTGCCCGGCACATAGTAGGTACTTAATAAATCCTTATTTTGTTTCAAACACATTACCTGGGAAGAAAACCTTCCTCTTAGCTACTGACCTTCATGCTATTATAACTGTTCCTAGCCTACCTCTAATTCTGCAGGAACTCAACTGGCATAGAGTGAACAAATTCTCCTTTCCTCTCTCTTTCCCTTCACTCTTCTTTTTTCTTTAAGTGCTTCAAGTGAAGTTTAAACTAATTCCCTCTTTCACAAGCCACATTTTTATTACATTATCACCTTCAGAATCCTATCCAAATAACTTCTTTCTATCTACCTTTCTTCTTCTTCTTCTTCTTCTTCTTCTTCTTCTTCTTCT
>NC_058134.1:257875940-257893076 GCF_016433145.1 Gracilinanus agilis | reverse complement strand
CTTCTCCTTCTCCTTCTCCTTCTCCTTCTCCTTCTCCTTCTCCTTCTCCTTCTCCTTCTCCTTCTCCTTCTCCTCCTTCTCCTTCTCCTTCTCCTTCTCCTTCTCCTCCTCCTCCTCCTTCTCCTCCTCCTCCTCTTCCTCCTCTCTCTCCCTATCTCTCTCTCCATTCATCCATGCATCCATAATTCATTCATTCATTCATCCATCCATCCACCAATCCTTAAATTCATTCATCTATCTATCTATCTATCTATCTATCTATCTATCTATCTATCTATCTATCTATCCATCCATCCCTCTCTTTCCCTCTGTCTATCCATCCATCCATCCATCCATCCATCCCTCTATCTCTATTTTTTGGTTACTCAGTTGTTTTCAGTGATGTTCAACCTCTAGTGACCTTATTTGGGGTTTTCTTGGCAGAGATACTAGAGAGGTTTGACATATTCTTCTCCAGCTCGTTTTACAGATGAGGAAACTGAGACGAACAGGCCTAAGTGACTTGCCCAGGGTCATATAGCTAGTATCTGAAGCCACATTTGAACTCAGGAAGATGAGTCTTCCTAACTTCAAGCCTGGCACTCTCCACTGCACTACTTAACTGCCTGATATCAGAATATTCTCTTGGAATTTCTTGAGACACCCAAGAAAATCAATGACACTGCCCTTTGTCCTTTACTCCAAATGCTGTTATTCAGTTTGATCATCCATTTTAGTAACTGGATTTTCCCCTAAATAACATTTGGTAGTTACCAGATCTCAAGACTACTCTCACCAAGAATGAAGGATTATTGTCCTTGAAAAACAAAACTCCCAACTCTTAAGGGAGTTCCAGAACAGGAACTGGAGTCCTACTTCATATTACATAGGATCATAGATTGTTTAAGCTGTAAGTGATCTTAAATATTATCTCAGTCCCGATCCTCTATCTTGCAGATCATGACGCAGAGATGCAGAGAGGAGAGGCGACTTAGCAGTTACATTATAATTTTGGTTTCACAGGTGATGATATATATTCATGAGAGTGCTCAAACAATAATGCCCAAGTAAAAAATGGTAGAAGATGGTGACCTTTTCTGAATATCTGTACCCTCCTCTATCAGGAAGCCTTTTCCTTACCTCCTGTGGTGATGTAATCCATCCTCGTTCTCATAGCAATTTGCTCAGTCTGTGGCTTATGGAAGGAACAGTGCTAACTTCTCTAAAAGGTTACCTTATTCATCCATTACATGCTATCAACTTTGCCATGCTGTGGCTATTAAAGACCTGCCCCTCGACCCTAGGGAATGCCGGCAATAAATACAGACCAATCCAATCTCCTGTCAGCCTAATAAAGATCAGTGGAGAAATACTTAAGAATCTACAGATTTGCCTCAGGCCCTCTATGTCCTACTGGTCCTAATTAGACAGATAAAGGCTGCTACTGAGGACCTGATCATTTAAATAATGCATTTTATCATTTTCCTAATCCATGCCCTACCTAAGCAAGTTGGTAAGGGTGTGGGAAGGGAGCTGAGAGACACTTCCAAACAGTGTCTGATTTTGCTTTTCTAAACACAAAACTTAAACCCTGCTGAGTTTTTATTTATAGTTTATTATGTGCCTTGAAAAACCTAAACATGGTTTTTTTTGCCCAATTACCGTACATGCTGGGAGCTTTCCCTCCCCTAAATGATGTGATAGCAAAAGACATTCGAATTGATCACTAGAAACACAAAGCCCAATGGAGGAGGAGAGTAAATTCCCTAAATTAAAAGCAAGAGCCAGCATGAAGCCAACTGATATGAAACCAGGACGAATAAGAGTAGAGTGGTCATTTTAAAAAGCTGTAATGAGATCCCTTCCAGTTTAGACAGTGCTTTGAAATATCTGAGAGCACCCCTCTGCTCAGCCCCTCACCCCATGCTCTGTATAAAGATAGTCAGTGATAATTGCAAAGATCATTATAAACAGCAGCAACTCCCCCCCTCCATTAATTAAAGATGCTTAAGCTTAACTGCTTGACAGTAAATAGAATAAAGGAACAAAGCTGTTTGTCTTATATGCCGGCCACTTTTCTGTGTCTGATCAGTTTCTGCTCCATCCAGCCTCTAAGGGATGCTTTCAGTCCACTGAGAACTGGGAAGTCACGAGAGAATATTAGTAAGGAATTGTAATGGCAACAAATCACCAGCTACTTTCTGTATTTTATTAATTAAAATAAAATAATTTAATTAATTAATATTAAAATCCATGGCACATGTACACATACATGTCCTAGGAGAATCTTTACAAAACCAAGCCCCTAGGGACATCAGGAAGGCATAAACACTGTGTAATAGCTGTATAATCAGAGCAAAAATGCTGATATGCCCTGGTATCTATTAATGAAGCCCTGAAGGTGAAGAATGATCTGGATCCCAGGACAAAGACCCATAGGAAACTAGGGATAACTATGATAGTGGTAAAGGTGGGGAGAAGAGTGTGCATGTGTGTGTGTGTGTGTGTGTGTGTGTGTGTGTGTGTGTGTGTGTGTGAGAGAGAGAGAGAGAGAGAGAGAGAGAGAGAGAGAGAGAGAGAGAGACAGAGAGACAGAGAGAGAGACAGAGAGACAGAGAGACAGAGAGACAGAGAGACAGAGAGACAGAGAGAGACACACAGAGAGAGAAAGAAAGAGGGACGGAGGGAGGGAGGTAGAGGAGGGGAATGGAAAAGCAGCCAGATAAGCTGTGACAGAGAAAGAGAGAAGGCAGAGAAGTAGAGATTGAAATAATAGAAATGAGATAGAGACATGAGATAGAGATAGATACAGAGATAAACAAAGGAGAAGAGGAAGAGAGAAAAGGGAAGGGAAGGGAATGAAAGGAAATGAGAGAGGAGAGAAGAAAAGAGAATTGGATTAAATTTTCTTTTCTACTATCTATGAAAAAGGGGCTTGTCATAACAAAACCTCATAAGAATATCATAAGCTAAATTTCAAGCAAATTTAGAAAACTAGATGATCTCAAAGGTCCCTTGTAGCTCTAAATCTATGATCCTATAAAATATTTTCAATTTTAAGAAACCATAATGTATAACCAATGATATGCTAATGGTAAATGGTTCTTTTCTGCTTATGGGTATAACCTACAAATTGTGTCCCTTACTTTATAACTAAAATAATCAACCTACATTAAAGAAATAAAAGTGTATTTCTTTAATAAAATAATTCAGACTTTCTACTCTTTGTGACTAGCATTCCTCTCATTAGTCAAATCAGTAAGGTTGTACTGTGATTTTCATAAATATGTAATATGTATATCAGCTGAGCGAGGATAGATTGACCAAAACGTTCTTCTAATAACGCCTAAGAGAACTGGTATCAAGAGTTTTAGAAACCATCTGCATTTTTCTCATGTTTAGGTCTACCTAAAGGATATTCATTACTCCCCAAGCCCATGGACAACAAGATCCTAATAAACATTTGAACATAAAACTTAGTCATAGAGCCTATAATGAAAGGTGAGATACATTTTAGTTTAGTGGCTAGAGAACCAGCCTCGGATTTTGGAAGACCCACCTTTTGCACATATCAGCTGTATGAAACGAGGCAAGTCACTTCTCTTTTCTGTGCTCTAGGCAATACTCTAACACAGTAGTTCTCAAAATATGATCAGGGACCCCTGGTGTTCTACAGACCCTTTCATGGGGTCTTTGAAGTCAAAACTATGTTCATAATAATAAAATATTTTAATTTCTCATATGGTAAATGCTAATAGATATAACTTGTATAAACAAAAGCTCTTTAAGAGTCCTCAATTATTTTAAGAGTATAATAGGGTACTAAGACCAAAAAGTTTGAAAAAACCCGATTTAATAGTACAGTTTTTAGGACAGTGTCTGGTCAACAATGGCAGAAGGTGTTGGCTCTCTAGAAGATGCCTATGCTAATGAAATCACAGGTCCACCTTAATGTATGAACAAAACCAAAATTGAGACATGCCTCTTGGCACAGGCAGTGTTGGAGTAAGATTAATTCCTCCTCTCTTTCCTGAACAAAGAACTCGGCACCAAAAGAGGGAGTCCCATTAGCATGAGTAGAATTGGGAATGCTGATGAAGGCATATAAATACATGTATATATATGCATGTAATTTAATACATATTTACACATAGGTACACATGGACCCATGTACATAGCAACATCTATCCACCTACCCACATACTCATACCTGTCCACACCACACCTGAAAACATCTCTCTCCCTCTCTGTCTCTCCCTTTCCCTCTCCCTCTCTCTCTCTCTCCCTCTCTGTCACTCTGTCTCTCTGTCTCTCTGTCTCTCTGTCTCTCCCTCTTTGTCTCTCTTTGTTTCTCTCTGTCTTTCTGTCTCTCTGTCTCTGTCTGTCTGTCTGTCTTTCTCTCTGTCTCTCTCTCTGTCTCTCCCTTGGAGTCTTGACTTGCACTGATACCACAGGTCAGTTTCTTCTGAGTCTTGCCATACCTGTAACTCTCTCAGCTCATGATAATGTAGCATCCACAATCCACATGGCTCTACATGATTATTTTAGGTCTCTTATTCTAGTGCCCCAGGAGACCTTGGATGTTTAGCAGGCAACTTGAGTGCCTTTTCCATTCTCTTTAGCATTCCCAGTCAATACTATGACCCATGGAAGTTTCTCTATTCTCTTATATATCTTCTAAGAAACCCTTGTGCCCAGGGCTCAGGACAATAGAATAAAGTGATTTTTTTTAATTAGTAGAAGCATGTTGGGCCCATGGCATTATGGAAAGGCTAATCCTTTCCTATTGGTGCATATCCACTATGTATTGTACTTCTAGAAACATGAGCAATTTACCAAAGCAGTCCAACTATTCCAGAACCTTTACTTACTCTGCAGATAACACCTACTTTTCTCTTCCTGTTTTGGTTTCATTTGATACGTAGGACAGTGAAGAAGGCAAACTTGAAAGATTATAAGAATGACATTATTAGTTGTTGTTTAGGATAGAGCAAGTTAGCAAATCAACAGGCATTCATTAAGAACTTCCTAGGTGCCAGGCATTGTGCTAAACATCATGTATTCAAATAAATGCAGGAAAAAAAGACAATCCCTGCTGCCAGGGAATTTACATTCGAATGGAGGGAAGACAACACGAACAAGGAATCTGAAGAGGGGGAGGGCAGCGGAGATGATAGTACCCACTCAGAGAAATGGTAGAGAAAGTAGAGAGTCAGGCATACAGTCTGGAGAGGAATAAAAATGTGTTCCCCTTGGGTGTCCTTAAACTGGAGATTCTGGGAGGAACCAGCTAATCAGAGGGAGAGGCCAAAGGTGGGGAGCATACTTCTAATGTGTGAAGTCCAGGGGTGGAGTGAGATTCTTTGGCTGTGGTAGAGAAAGTCTGGTGAGTCAAGAGGGCAGCCTGGAGAATGATATGTATCTTGACACTGTCAGGTGAAAGGAGTATCTGAAACCCTTATGAAAATCAGCTCTGTTTTAAATACAGATACTGTCAAAAAAATAGAAAGCAGGCTGAGGCTGAGTTCTTCTAACAGAATAGACTCAGGAAGTTAGGATTGGCCCATTCATCCACTGTGTATGATATTTAATTGGAAAGAGTTGGTAAGGTTTAAGAAGGGAAGTCTGACCCTGCTTTCTCAGTGTCCTAGATATTCACTGAATAAGACTTCCTCCAGAGCCAGCTGGGATGAACAGACTTCTCATTAAAGAAAAAAAAAAGTTATTCTGTTTCATCTCTGGTTAAGGAAATTGCAGACTGATTTTGTTGTTGTTGTTGCATTTCTCCTTATTGAAAAGAGCACTGGGTAACAGTACGGACCATTGTACTCTATATAAACAGGACGAAGGAAGTAGATGATTTGAACATTACATTAAGGACAAAAACCACATACGGCATTAATGACATTATAAAATATTGTGCAGAAGAAAACATAAGGATGTTCAGAAAGAAGTCCAGACACTTAGGGCAGTCTTGAGAGTAAGGTATGATCTGTATAATATACTTTTTTTTTTAAAACCCTTACTTTCCGTCTTGGAGTCAATACTGTGTATTGGCTCAAAGGCAGAAGAGTGGTAAGAATAGGTAATGGGGGTCAAGTGACTTGCCCAGGGTCACACAGCTGGGAAGTGTCTGAGGTCAGATTTGAACCTAGGACCTCCTGTCTCTAGGTCTGGCTCTCAATCCACTGAGCTACCCAGCTGCCCCTGTATTATATACTTTTACAAAAGCAAGTATATGAAATGGAGACAACCAGATGGAATACAAAAGTAACATATGATATATAGATATTTTATAGTATTCTGTGAATATGGAAATGCTTCTTTTTAGGTGCTAAAGTTAAGAACAAAACACAAAAGAAAACAAAAGGAACTGAAAAAAATCCTTCATACATGTATTTCTTTTTAGATGAGAAAAACGTGTTCTGAAAACAGAAAGTACAATATTGAGGAAAAACCAGTTTCCTAATAATCTTTCTTTGTGTTTACAAGAATCTATAATCTTTATTTTATTTTTTATTTTGCTAGAAGTGTATCCTTCATTGAGGATTCTGTCAGACACTGAACTCTGGTTCCAAATACATTCTTTTTACAAGCTCTTCCAAAGAGGTCAGATAGCATGTTTCTAGGTAAGTCAGGAGCCTGAGAAAACACCCTTGCAAGACCACTGGAGGCTTTCATATTCCATTCCCTCAAAATGCCCTTGTTGTGGCACACTTCTTTGGGGACACGAATACCAGGAGGCAGTGTTAGACTGGGATGTCAGCTGGGTAAGGATGATCAGACAGGACTGAGATGAAAAGCTTCGTGTGGTAGCATCTCAGGCAAGCTAAGAAGGTACTATGTAACTTTAGATCGTTATATTTTTGCTAGTGATTATTATTCTTTTAATTGCCTTAGAGCACTAGTTCCCAAACTTCTTTGGCCTATTGCCCCCTTTCCAGAAAAAATATTACTTAGCGCCCCTGAAATTAATTTTAATAACAATTAAAAGGAAAGATAAAAGCACCTGTGGCCATCACCACCTCCCTGGATCGCTGCAGCACCCACCAGGGGGCGGTGGCGCCCACTTTGGGAATCATTGCCTTAGAGGCTTCCTTGGTGTGGCAAAGAGCTTGCCTCAGAGCCAGGAGAAAAACCAGTCTGGTTGAAGTCCTGCTTCTGAAGCATATTGGCAACAGAACCTTGGGCAAATAACAACCTTTAAGTTCCCTTAGGCAACTCTCTAAGGCTTTCCATTGATGAGGAAGTTCTGACCTGCACTGATAAAGAAGTTTCCTCATCTAAGAATTCCCTATATTTATTAAATCATAGGTCTAGTTCTTATCCCTATTTTTGCCTTGGGAGTAAGTTAGGAGCTTCCACAAAATACATTAAATTTTCAAGACTTGTTAAATACACGTCAAGAAGCATTTATAGCCAAACAGGAATGGATAGAATACCAGTTGGAGTCAGAAAGATCTGAATTCAAATCCAGTCTCAGACACTTACTAGCTATGTGATTCTGGGCAAGTCACTTAACCCTTATTTGCATCAGTTCCTAATCTATAAAATGGGGAACATTGGAGAAAGGAATGGAAAACCACTTTAGTATCTGCCAAGAGAACCCAAAAGACATATGCCTATGAGGTCATGTGAAGTTGGACTTGACAGAATGCCTAGACAACAACAATATAGTAGATGCTGGGCTAAGGGCTAGGGATAAAAAGTAAGGCAAAGAATTTATATTTAATGCGTGGGGGGACACAACATGTGGTGCACACAAAATATATACAGTGTCAATTGAAGGTACTCTGGGTGACAAAAGAGGAAAGACCTCCTGAAATTGGTGGCACCTGAATCTTAAAGGAAGTCAGGGAAACTAAAGAGACAGAAGTGAGGGATTGGAGCACTCTAGGCATGGGGAACAACTTGGGCAATGCCATTGTGATTGGATATTGACTTTTTTTCTCTTTCCTTTCCTCTCAGCCATTTTATGTTTTAGAGGAACTGTTTGACCAGTAGCAGACAAGCATCCAGAAAGGCTGATAGACAAACTCCAGATAGACATATATAGTGAGCTATATGTTTTATGGAATGGGACACTTGGAAGCAGCAAAGAGCCAACTATGGAAAAGAGCCATTTGCCTGGTAGAGAGTCTGCATTTAGGGAAGTCATGTTAGGAGTCTACAAAGGACACACAGTTCACATGTTACTAGGAGTTGTGAGTTTCCTTTTCCAAACACATATCCTTCACGTCTGTCTCACTACCATTGTATTCTGAGTTTGGGTTCATTCTGCCCATGGTTATATTTGCTTATGGAGTTTGGCGGAAGAATGATTTCTGGCTACTGGTTTTTTTTTGTCATGAATGCTTTCTATTTACTAGGCTCCTTATGTCTACTCATTGGCTGTTCATTGGAAGTATATTGGTGGGGATGTGTGAGCTCTAGTTTAGGGAATAATACAGCTTCATCGGGCACTACAGAGCCTTCGGTATGGCTGTCTTCTGGGGATCCAGCCAAGGATCATGAGTGTATTTAGGGGTGCTAGACCAGAAGAGGTGCTATAAAAGCCCAAGGTGACATAATCCTTGACCTCAAGGAACTGATATCTTTTTGGGGAGAGTATTTACACAGATAAGCAAATGCAATATACATACCATATGTATATATACACATACATAAACGTAGCCTCCATAGATGTATCTACATACATACATACATGCACATGTATGTACATATACACATACTACATGTAGTATGTAAATGTAGCCTCGAACCATACCAAGTGTTCATTCCAGGATGATTTACATTTGAGTACAACCATATAATAACTTCATAAGGCACAGTATCTCATTTGTTAGTGTCCTCCTTGCATACTGAAATTTGGAATGTATTTGTGTGTCCGTGTGTGTTTGTGTGTGTGTGTGTGTGTGTGTGTGTGTTGTGTAGGTATCATATGATTGCATCTAATTGTGAACCATTCTGAAATGGAGCCCTATAGTTTGGTTTCAGGCTACATTGATTGCAAAGTCTTTACAAGCATTATCCTATGTGAAAAGCTCTCTTCCATCTTCTCATCATAATCAGAGGGGAAGGGGGATTCTTTTCTGAGTGAGGTCTTTCCTATTTAACTAGGTCTTACCCAGCTTCCATATTGACTGTCTCCAAGTTGGTACCCAGATGATTAATTAAAAATATACAGTTAAGCTATATAATAACCAGAATTATTTTCTATACCAGAGCAAAACACAGAAATGAGAGCATGCATCAACATTCACACCATTCTGGTCTTGCTCAAATCCCAATTAGCACTGCCATTACTTTATTTTTTTAAAATGAGGACAGAAATGTTTCATAACTTGAAATAAATAGGGCACCAGAAAAGTCATTTAAGGATGGCAGTGTGGCTTTCGTGTATAGGAGAAGGTGGGAAGTTTCAGTCTATATGTGTTAGCATTTGGAAACTTTGGACTTAAAGAGGTCAGAGAGAAAGAAGTGACACTAAAGACTAGAGTCCCTAAAGGCATGGGACTCGGTTTCACCAATAGGAACATCACTAGAATCTCTACAGTGAAATTTCCAAACTCAACTGTAAAGAAAATTATGAGAGCTTTATAAAAGGATTATAGAATAGTGTGGGAAGAGCAAATTTCAGATGCCATATATCTGCAAAGTGATTTCCTTCGCTCACATTTCCACATGGTAATTGTCAAGAATATATGCTTTGTAAACTGTAAAGCTCTAGATTTATGTGAGTTGCTTTCAACAGTCATTAATTATCATTCATTATCACCACCACCACCATCATCATCATCATCATCATCATCAATCTTTCAAAATCCTATTCAAATGGCACCTCCTTCATAAAGCCTTCCCTGAGTCCACTCAGCTAGAAGTGAGCTCTCATTCTTTGAAACTCTCAAAGCACTCTCACCAAATCTCATAATTTTCATTCTTCAAATTGTATTATTTTTCTTTGTAATGTGTTTTTAGAATGTAGAGACTTGGGGGGAAAAGCCTGACTCCTGAGCAAACCGATCTTGACCCTGTTCCTCACCTTGCTTTTGGCTACCCTCTGGGTAGAGGATGGGAAGAGTTGGGGATGGGGAACAAGAGAGTCAAGAAAATAAGAATAAGGGGAAAAAGAGACAAGATATAAAAGTAGAGAGCTGCTGAGAGATGGATTGGTGGAGCCCAAGAGAGTTTCTGACCTGAGCTGTTGCCCTGACAGCAGCAGAGAAATAGCATTAGGACTGTGATCCACAGCTCCAGGCTCACAGCTGTGAGGGATGGCACTCATCTGTTGATCTCTGCCACTCACCCTAGAAAATCTACTTGTTCCTTTTCTGGTTTACTGGGTATACAGGTATTTGTTTGATTACTCCTTATCTTTTAATTTAAGTTTTAAAAGTTTTATTATTGATGTTTTATTATAAACATTTACATATTGCTCTCATTTCATGAGAGATTTCTTGCAACTAAGTAAAACAGTTAAGTAAAACTAATCATACAATGACTTCATCTCAAAATGCATGCAACATTTCATATCTGTGTTGTTCTTTTCCCCTCCCAATATTTCTATTATAAAATAAAAACCTTTAAACTGTTAAAAAATCCTTTACCCCACTGTCCTCTAGAATCATAAATGGTCATCATTTTGATCTTAGTTCTAAGATCTAATTTCTAAGCTTTTCAAGTTGTTTGTTTTAACAGCGTTATTGAGTTAAGTTGTTCTAGTTCCATTCATTTTATTCTTCACCAGCTTACTTTTAATTTAAATTTCCTTTAGCTGCTATAAAATCCTAATCCCTAGAGAAAATGGTAAGCTATGTATTTTACTTTAAGGCTTCAAGTTAGAAAGAGGATAAAAAAATGGTTGGTTTTTTTCCCATTGACATAATCTTTTTTAAATTAAAAAATTTTTTTTAAATTTATTTTTCTTCCACTTTCTCTGTTCTTGACCATGGCTATTTTTGCCCTACATAGGGCTGTGAAATACAGGCCATGTACATAAAGGAGAGTGAGTTTCTTGGAAAGGGAAAAGCACACTCCTAAAGAAAAGTGAGATGGTAAGAAAGTCATGTCCATTAGATTTGAGGAGAAATGAATTGCAAGAGCATGCTTTGTGAGTCCTCTGGTAAAGAAGATGACCATCAGCTCAACATGCCCAGTTCCATAGCTCTACCTATTCTTACAGGTCCAGGATCCTCAGGGATACCTGTGAGGTTTTCTTCATTTTTGACTTTTTGCATGAAGATTTGTGCAATAGCAACTATGTGCATTTCTTTTTACCAAATTCTCTCTCTCTTTTCCTTTTTCTTTTGAGGATATGACTGTGTGTGTGTGTGTGTGTGTGTGTGTGTGTGTGTGTGTGTGTACAATATTACTCCAGAGATTCTGAATGTCTTGAAAAAAATTTCTATTCCTTTTTGTAGATCCTCAAATTTCAAAATATTTTTATTTTCACTATTTTTTTGATTCTTATTTTTTAAAAAAAGTTTTCAATTTTATCTTTGTTTTGGTTATATTTTCTTTTTTTAGTGTTGATATTTAAAGTAATTCTATTAATTTTGTTTTGTTTTATGTTGGTTTAGTTTATTTTCTTTAACTCTATCCATGCCTTTCTCTTTTATTGCTGTCATAAATTGTTCCATATACAAAATATTAGTTTTGTGCATTAAACTAACTGATGTTTTAAATCTGTATTTGATAAGAGTATAGGAATCTGAAACATCTATTGATTTATTTGATGTTGAATAGTAATTTACAAATTACTGCTTTATAAAGTGCTGTTAAAGTCACATTGCTGCATATTACACATTTATACTTTTTACCAATTATCTATTGATTGCTTAAAACATTGCTTTATTTTATCACAGGATCATGAATTTATAGCTAAAAAGGACTTTAGGGATCACTGGATCGAACTTTATCATTTTGCAAATTAGGAAGAAAAAACAGTTTAAATTTATTTGTGTAGTAGTATATGTCTAAGGTAAGATCTGAATCCAGGTCTTTTTGACTCTCACAATATCCATTATCCCTTGCTGCCTTATTGTTTTACAGAATAATATTTTGAGTTTGGTATTGAATTCAATATTGATGGTTTATAGAATACTGTCATTATGGATCAATTTTCTGAAATTATGGATAATGCATGGGATATGTATTATTGTGTAATAGATCCTGTGGCATATAGAAGTCTACTAATATTATAAATGGTCTGGATATAGAACAGAAAGATTATGAAAGTATTGAAAAGAATAATTAAGAAAACTCTAAAACAAACCCCAGCAGTAATTGTGGGAACTGTATAATTATTTATATCAGACTTTGGCTAGGAGAATCCACTTTGGAAAATAGCTGTCAACTGCCAGAAACACTAGATCATTCAAAAATTCTTTAAAAAATCTTAATAAGAAAGAGTAATGGAGGCTTTGAAATATTTAAATGATATAGAAATATATTTGTTAAATATTTCCCAATTATATGTAAATTTTTAAACATTTATTTCTGAAGATTTCAAGTTCCAAATTCTCTCCTATCCTTCTTCCCTTCTTGAGAAGGCATGCAAGTTGATATTGATTATAAATATGAAGTCAGGTAAATCGTGTTTCTATATTGACCATGTAGCAAAAGAAAACAAAGAAAAATAAATTTGTGAAGGTATATTTCATTTCTCATTAAGACTTCATCAGTTCTTTCTTTGGAGGTAGCCAGAATTGTTTTGAGTTGTCTTGATCAGAGTAGCTAAGTCATTCACAGTTGATCATCCTCATAATATTGCTCTTACTTCATACAAGGTTCTGCTTCTGCTCACTCTATTTTGCATGAGTTTATATAAATCTTCTCAGGTTTTTCTGAAAACATCCTGCTCATTATTTCTTATATTACAATAGTATTTATTCCATCACTTTTATTTATCACAACACGTTCAGCCATTCTCCAATTTATGGGCATCCCCTCAATTTCCAATTCTTTGACACTACAAAAAGAGCTGTTGTAAATATTTTTGGACAAATGAGTCTTTCCCTCTTTATTTTGATCTCTTTGGAATACTGACTCAGTAGTGGTATTGCTAGGTCAAAATGTATTCACATTTTGATAGCCCTTTGGGTGTAGTTCCAAATTATTCTTCAGAATGATTGAAGTAGTTCACAGCTCCACCAACTGTGCATTGGTATATCTATTTTTCCAGATCCCTAAAGCATTTATCATTTTTTTCTGTCATGTTAGCCAATCTGATAGATGTGAGGTGATATATCAGAGTTGTTTTAATTTGCATTTCTTTAATCAGTAGTGATTTAAAGTACAGAACATTTTCATATTGTGACCCTTATTAGTTTTGATTTTTCTTCCCTTCAGAAAAGTGCTTGTTTATATTATTTGATCATTTATCAATTGGGGAAGGACTTCTTTTTATAATTTGATTCAGTTCTCTATATATTTGAGAAATGAAAATTTTATCAGAGAAACTTGCTATAAATTCTTTCCTTTCAGTTTCCTATTTCCCTCTCTAATTTTGGCTCTATTTGTCTATGAAAAAGCCTTCTAATTTCATGTAATCAAAGTTATCTATTTCACTTCCTGAAATCCTCTCCATCTCTTATTTGGTAGTAAACTCTTGCCTTATTCTTAGATCTGACGAGTGTATTTTTCCATGCTATCCTAATTTACTTATGATATATCCTTTATGTCTAAATAATTTATTCATTTTTTAAACCCTTGTACTTCGGTGTATAAATATTAAAAATGATAAAGGCTGGTATAAATATATATATGTTAGTAATTTAATTAAAGCCATGTTTATAGATAAAGTTATCAGACCACGCGCTTGACAAAAAACCAATTTGGGGCTGTCCCCCACTGGCATAACAGTGTACAATTAAAACAATACATACAACTCAATTTCAACTCCCCATAGTTCAATCAACTGCACCCCAAAGTTAAAAGTTTGGTCTTCATGGTACAGTGAAGGCTTTTCAGACATCTTCATGTGTCCTCACCAAACAAGTTCGTCGTCTGGATTCTGGGGAGATGGCAGGATCCTTATTGTGAAATTATTCTCAAAAGAATTTAAACTTTACATTATAGATTACAAAACATACATTTTCTTCTAAGATTCATACAATTCCCCATGAAATTACTCCTAAAAGAGTTAAATATGCATATATTTTACATTATCGAATTTTAAAAAAAATTAACAGATATCCCTGTGAGGTAAATCTTAAACACACCTTTTTTTTGTATAGTCTCATAGGTAGAAGATTGGTAAGGGTGGGCAATGGGGGTCAAGTGACTTGCCCAGGGTCACACAGCTGGGAAGTGGCTGAGGCCGGGTTTGAACCTAGGACCTCCCGTCTCTAGGCCTGACTCTCACTCCACTGAGCTACCCAGCTGCCCCCCTAATTTATTCATTTTGACTTGTGAGAGTTTGGTTTATATCTACTTTCTTCCAAATTGCTTTCCAATTTTTCCTTCAATTTTTGTCAGATGATGAGTTCATACCCCCCCAAACTTGAAACTTTGGGTTCATCAAACCCTAGATTATTATGATCATTTACTACTGTGTATTGTGCACTGTAAAATCAAGAGCCTAGCTGGCTCGCCAACTGAGATATAGGTGGGTTTTAGGGGATGTGTTAGACATTTTATTAAGGCCAATAACAGAAGATTAAAACTGTTTTTGGAAGGCCACCTAAGCCCAGGGCAGGCAGAGCCTGACAATGTGATGACACTCAGAGACCACTAAGTTATGAGGTAACAGTTGGTTTAATAAACTAGGGACAGGTTGGAAGGGATGTGGATAAACTGAAACTAATGTTAACTACCTACACCTCCCCCCAGATCTAAAAATCTCTTCACAGAGATGTCTTCTGAGTGAATTTCCCTGCTTTACTCCTATTCTCTCTATATAACCCCAAATTCTTATACTCAATTAAGCTAACTGTAAACCCCTCTTTTGATGGCTTTAAGGAAAGTGTCTGTGTGTAAGTCTGACATGGCCCAAAGATGAACCAAGATCCCAAAAGGATCTAGGCCTAGTCTCATACTCAGCTGTCAGTTGTCATAGGATCAGCACAGGAACACAGCAGATGTCAAAACACAACCACAGGGAATCAGGATAATGGAGCAGCAGGTAATATGGGAAGATAAGGCAGTAAAATGCCACAGGAAAATAATCAAACTCCTCAGAGAGAAAAGCCACAGCCCTCGGGCTTAACTGTCTCTCTCCAACAGTACTCTGCTGTCCATCTGTAGACTTACACATCTTAATTTTTCCTATAACAGTTCCCAATCTATTCCACTGATCTACCAATCCAATTATACCTATACATTCAAGTGTTTTAAATGGGAATTAATAATGTATTTTGATAGAACCCTTTGCTCTGCATTTATTGATAAAATTATATGATTTGTTATTGATATAATTGTTAGTTGTTTTCTTTATATTGAAGCAGTCTTGTATTCCTGGTATAAATCCCACTTGATCACAATATATAATCTTGCAATGTATTGCTGTGGTCTCCTTGTTAGTATTTTACTTAGGATTTTTGCATCAGTATTCGTTAGTTAAGTTAGTCTATAATTTTCTTTTTCTGTTTTCGTTCTTCTTGGTTTAAGTATGAGCACATTTTTGTTTAATAAAACAAGCTTCTGTTTTTATTTATTATTCCAAATACTTTAATTAACATTGGAATTAGCTGATCTCTAAATGTTTGATAGAATTCACTTGCAAATCCATCTAGTTCTGATGCTTTTTTCTTAAGGAAGCTCATTTATGGCCTGTTCAAACGTCTTTTTCTAAAATAGGCTTATTTAGACATTCTATTTCTTTTTCTATTAATCTATACAGTTCATATTTTGTATCTTGCATTTCATTTAAATTATTAAAATTTTTGGCATGTAATTGAACAAAATAACTCCTAATAATTGATTTCATTTCATCTTTATTAGTGGTGTATTCACTGCTTTTGTTTTTGACACTAGTGATTTGATTTCCTTCTCATTTTAAAAATCATATTAACCAATGGTTTGTCTATTTTTGATAAAAAAGTTTCTAGTTTAATTAGCATTTAATTTTATTAATCTAATATTTAATTTTCAGGATTTCCAATTTGATGTTTAATTGGAGACTTTTTATTTGTTATTTTCCTAGTTTTTTAAAATTGCACTCAATTCATTGCCTCTTTCTCTTTTTATTAATATAAACACACAAAGATATAATTTTTCCTCTGAATACTACTTTTGCCGCAACTCATGAGTTTTGGTATGTTTTCTCATTGTTGGTTTTTAGTAAAGTTATTTATTATTTCTATGATCTGTACCTTTACCCAGTCATTCTTTAAGATTATTTAATTTCCAATTAATTTTTAATCTGTTTCCATGATTAAATGTAATTTCTACTGCATTCTGATCTGAAAAAGAATGTATTTAATATTTTTGTTCTTCTGCATTTGATTATAAAGGGTTTTTTGCCCTAATATATGGTCAATATTTGTAAAAGTTACATGTGCCACTGAGAAAAAAGTACTTTCCTTTCTATTCCCATTCAGTTCTCCCCAGATATCTATCATATCTAACTTGCCTAATAGTCTATTTTTCTCCTTGATTTCTTTCTTTTTTTTTTTGTCGGAATTATCTAGTTCTTAGAAGTGAAAGTTGAAGTCCCTCACTATTATCCTTTTGCTATCTATTTTCATCCGTAATTTATTTACCCTTTCCTTTATAAATTTTGATGTTATAACATTTGGTGCATATATATTTAGTATTGATATTACTTCATTATCTATGGTACCTTTTAGCATGATGTAATTTTCATATTTATCTCTTTTAATAAAATCTTTTCTAGCTTTAACTTTCTCTGAAATCATGACTGCTACCCCTGCTATTTTTTCTTACATCAGCAGAAGCATCATAAATTATAATCCAGTCCTTTATTAACCCTCTAAGTGTGCTTCCCATTTTTAAATGTGTTTGTTTTAAACAAGATACTATTGGGTTCTGTGACCCATTCTTCTATTTGTTTCTGTTTTATGAATAGTTGATCTTATTCACATCCAAAATTACAATTTGCTGTGTGTTTCCCTTGATCCTATTTTGCCTCACTGTTTGTCCTTCTCTCTCTCTCTCTCTCTCTCTCTCTCTCTCTCTCTCTCTCTCTCTCTCTCT
>NC_058134.1:257843516-257860951 GCF_016433145.1 Gracilinanus agilis | reverse complement strand
CTAGTCTTATTTATTAATTCAATAGTTCTTTTACTTTCGATTTTATTGATTTCTCCCTTGGTTTTTAGTATTTCTAATTTAGTTTTCATCTGGGGATTTTTAATTTGCTCACTTTCTAATTGTTTGAGTTGCATGCCCAATTCATTGATCTCTGCCCTCTTTAATTTGTTAATATATGCACTCAAGGATATAAATTTCCCCCTGAGTACTGCCTTGGCCGCATCCCACAGAGTTTGGTAGGATGTCTCATCATTGTCATTGCAGCTGAGAAGAAGGTGTATTCCTTTTTGTCCCTATTTATTTTTCTCCACATATCAATTAAATCTAATTTTTCTAGGACTTCATTTACCTCTCTTACCTTTTTCTTATTTATTTTTCAGTTTGATTTATCTAGATCTGACAGAAGAATATTTAGATCTCCCACTATTATGGTTTTACTATCTATTTCCTTCTTGAGCTCTGCCAGTTTCTCCTTTATGAATTTGGATGCTATGCCACTTGGTGCATACATATTGAGCAGTGTTATTTCGTCATTGTTTATACTGCCTTTAATCAGGATGTAATGACCTTCCCTGTCTTTTTTAATCATATCTATTTTTACTTTGGCTTTGTCAGAAATCATAATAGCCACTCCTGCCTTCTTTTTCTCATTTGACGCCCAAAAGATTTTGTTCAAGCCCTGAACCTTAAACTTGTGTATGTCCACCCACCTCTTATGTGTTTCTTGTAGACAACATATGGTGGAATTTTGGTTTCTAATCCACTCTGCTATTTGCTTCCGTTTTATGAGTGAGTTCATCCCATTCACATACAGAGTTATAATTATCAGTTGTGCATTTGCTGACATTTTTGTATCCTCCCCTAGTTCTACCACTTCTTCTTACACTATTTTCTTTTAAACCAGTGGTTTGCTTTAAGCTAGTAACCCTTATCCCCTCCCTTGATTAACTTCCCTTTCTACCCCCTCCCTTATTATTCCCCTCTTTTTATTTTTAAAGGCCTAATGATTTCCCTCCCCCTTCTTCTCCCCTCCCGTTTGTGACCTCCCCACTCCCCTGCTCCCCTTGGTTTATCCCTTCTGACTTTCTCAGTAGGGTTAGATAGAGTTTTATATCCCAATGGATAATATAGCTACTCTTCCCTCTCAGGGTTAATTCCACTGATAGTAAGGTTTAAATATTACCTCTTAATGCTCTCTTCCTCTCCTTCTTATAATAGTATTTGTCCCCTCCCCTTCCCATGCCTTCTTTGTGTGTAATAGAATATCCTATTTTCCTTATTCATTCAAGTTTCTCTTGGTGTCCCCTGCTATTCACCCCCCTCTTTCCCACCCCCCATATCATCTTAGACCATTTAGTATTCCAACCTCTCCCTATGAATTATTCTTCTAATTACTATAATAGTGAATACTATAATAGTGAATAGAGTTCACTACACAGAATTATACATAGCATTTCTCCACATAGGAATACAGATAATTAGATCTTATTGTAGCCCTTAAAGAGGCAAATTTAAAAAATATGAGTTTTCTTTCTTTCCCCTTTGTTTCTTATTTGCCTTTTCATGTTTCTCTTGATTTTTGTAGTTGGATATCAAACTTTCCATTTACTTCTGGTCTTTTCTGTGCAAATACTTGGAAATCTTCTATCTTGTTGAAAGCCCATACTTTCCCCTGGAAGTATATAGTCAGTTTTGATGGGTAGTTGATCCGTGGTTGAAGTCCCAGTTTTCTTGCCTTTCTCAATATCATATTCCAAGCCTTGCGGTCTTTTAGCGTGGAGGCTGCCAGATCCTGTGTCATTCTGATTGGTGCTCCTTGATATTGGAATTGTCTCCTTCTGGCTTCTTGTAAGATTTTTTCCTTTTACTTGGAAGCTCTTGAATTTGGCTATTATATTCCTTGGTGTTGTCTTTTCTGGGTCTAGTGTAGAGGGTGATCTATGGATCCTTTCAATGTCTATATTGCCCCCTTGTTGTAGGACTTCTGGGCAATTTTGCTGAATAATTTCTTTTACTATGGAGTCCAAATTTCTATTAATTTCTCCTATATCAGGGAGACCAATGATTCTCAAATTGTCTCTTCTAGACTGGTTTTCTTGATCTGTCACTTTCTCATTGAGATATTTCATGTTTCCTTCTATTTTTTCAGTCTTTGGACTTTGTTTTATTTGTTCTTGTTGTCTTGAGAGATCATTAGCTTCTAATTGCTCAATTCTAGCCTTATGGACTGGTTTTCCTTTTCAATTTGGTCATTTCTGGTGTTCAATTTGCTCATCAGTTCATTTGATTTCTGAGCCTCACTTTCCAATTGCAAAATTCTGCCTTTTAGACTGTTATTTTCTTGCCTGATTTCCTTTTGAGCTATTTCCCATTTCTCTAACCAAATCTTTTCCAACTTTCTCATCATCTCAGTTTTGAACTCTTCAAGAGCTTGTGACTAGTTTTCATTATTTTGGGAGGGTCTGGATGCTTGTTTGTTCTCCTCCTCTGTTTGCTTGGTTGACTGGATTTTCTCTGTGTAAAAGTTGTCAAGTGTTAAAGATTTCTTCTTCTTGTTGTTGATCTTTCTCTTCTGAACTTACTGATTCTGGTTAGCCATTGTTAGCCCATCAGCTTCTCAGCTTTATCCTCGCACTCAGGATCTGTCTGCAGTCTTTTGGGTCCTGAGGTCTGAGGTCTGGTTTTTCTCAAAGTCAAGCCCCCTTGTTGACCCCCTTGCTTGGTCCTCTGCCCGAGGTTCCTTTACAAGTCTCAGGGTGCTGCTTCCACAGTTGTATACCAGTCTGCACTGGTTCCCCACTCAGGGTTTCAGAGCCTTTGCTAGCGCCTGTGTCTGCCTCCACCTGAGCCTCTGCCTGAGCCTGCGCTCCGTGTCCCCATTCAGAGTCCATGCATGTTCTTTAGCTTTTTTTGGGTCCTAAATCTTGCTGCTCTCAGGAACAGGCCCTAGAGCTGCCAATGACTCAATGGGTGCCCCAATCTTGCTCTATTTCTTTTTAGCTGGCTTTGTCGTTGTATGTGGTGTGTGTGTGGGGGGTGGGGGGGTGGTTGCTCAGCCCGTGATTTAGTGAGAGCTGTTTCACCCCTTTATAGCATGGAAATGTCCCGATTCTACATACCTTCCATGCTGCACCCTGTTGTGGGGTCCCTTTGTTCGTCTGGATTTGTTTTTATGTCCCCTTGAGGAGTCCTGTATGTTTTGGTCAGGAGAGGTTAAGAGCTGCTTTTTACTCTGCCGCCATCTTAACCTGGAACCCCTAGTGAATAAATTTTTTGAGAATTACTCATAACATTTCTCCATATAGGAATACAAATAATTTGATCTTATTGAAACCCTTAAAGAAGCAAATTTAAAAATAAGAGTTTTCTTTCTTTCCCCTCTCTTTCTTATTCAACTTTTCATGTTTCTCTTGATTTTTGTTGTTGGATATCAAACTTTCCATTTAGTACTGGTTTCTTCTTTGCAAATACTTGGACATCTTCCATCTTGTTGAATGCCCATACTTTCCCATGGAAGTATATTGTCAGTTTTGATGGGTAAGTGGTCCTTGGTTGTAGACCCAAATCTCTTACCTTTCTGAATATCATAGAAGGTAAAAATTTTTAAGAAAAAAAGGGGAAAAAACCTACTAGGTTCCAGTTATTGTGCTAAGCACTTTATAAAGATTTCATTTAGGTCTCATTGGCAGTTGAGAGTAGGGAGTAGAGAAAAAAGAGTTTAAGGTTGCAAAGTATTATGTCCAACAAGAGCATTCCCACATTTCTCAGATGTATTCCTTCTCAAAGAATCATGTAATCCCTTTTTCCTTCTGCCATAGACTACTCTTATGCTCCTTGATACAGCTCATATATTATCTTTTGCATGAACCATTGCTGATCTCAATGGATAATTACCCCCTTCCACAAAATTACCTTATATTCAGCTTGTGATACATGTAATTTATTCACTCTATATTTGTCTAATATATTTCTATATGTACTTGATTCCTCCTATATTAAAAACTACTTGATAATAGGTTTGGTTTCTTTGTTCTTGTATCCACTGTCCTTAGCATGGTACCCAATCCATATTTAATAAATGCTTGTTTATTGTTCAGTAATAATTTTGGGCACAGAAAATGGGTGTTGAGAAAATGATGGGACTTAGGGGTAGGGAAAGAAGGCCCTGGTGACGTTCCCCTGGGAGAACCAGCAAGTCCAGAAATTGTCATGAAGATAATAACCTATAAGAAAGGCAATTAAATGGCATGGTGGATAGGTGCTGGTCCTGGAGTCAGACTTATCTTTCTGAGTTCAAATTTGGTCTCAGACACTTACAAGCTGTGTGATCTTGGGCAAGTAATTTAAACCCATTGGTCTCAATTTCCTCTTCTGTAAAATGAGCTGGAGAAGGAAATGGCAAACCATTTCAATCTCTTTGCCAAGAAATCTCCAAATGGGGTCATGAAGATTCAGACAAAGACTGAAAAATGACTTGTGGAAATAGTCTGAACTTTTGGTTGAATGACAATTTATTTCATATGGCAATGGTGAAAATATTGGATAACCTTGGTCTGCTCTTGAGCTGTTTCAACTTTTAGAATTCCTTCAGCCAAAGAGTTTGCTACTAGACTCTTTATTTACCTGGCAAAAGCAGCCAGGGAAAAGTACAGAGGAGTTCTTAAAGGTTTTGAAAGATTGGTTGAATATCTTCCTCATAAAAGTAGCATCACAAGCTAGGGAATATGATGGATTAGGGAATTAATATAAAATAGCAAAGACCAAGCACTGAACTCAAGAGGACTATATGACTAGAGCACTTTTCTCCCAAAGGGAAAAGAAAAATGTCAGAACTGAGAGACACCACCATGAGTCTGTTTCAAGACTGAGAGAATACTGATTTCCCTTGAGGATAAAAGGAAGAAGAATCATAGAATTTTAGAGTAGGAAAGTAGATGATCTAATCCCGGGGTCAGCAAACTGCACTGATGACCAAATCTAACTTGTAGTCTATTTTTGTACTGCCTGCAAGCTAAGAATTTTTTTTTACATTTAAACGTTAAATATTGTTTATCAAAAAAACAAAACTTTATTTAGAGATGTAAAAACCATTCCCAGATAACAAGTTATAAAAAATTGTGAGCCAGATTTTTTGTTGTTCTTCTTGTTGTTCAGGCAGGTTTGATGCTTCATGATTCCATTTGGAGATTTCTTGGCAAAGATACTAGATTAGTTTGCTATTTCCTTCTCCATCTCATTTTATAGATTTAGAAACTGAGGTAAATAGGGATAAATGACTTGCCCAGGGTCATAAACCTAGGAAGTATATAAGGCTGGATTGGAACTCAGTCCTTCCTGCCTCCACTGTGCTACCGACCTGCCATGAGTCAGATTTGGCTTAGGCTCTACTTTGCCAATTCCAGTTGCTTCCTTTTATAAATGAGGTACCTGAGGCTCTGAGGTGTCTAAGTGACTTGACTAAACTTATACAACTGGCTAATGGAAATACAGGAACTCAAATTCAGATCTCTCAATTCTTATCAGATTGTTCTTTCTTTTAAACATCAGAAAGGTGAACTTATGCAAAAGAAACTCAGTGCTGAGGGACTAGGTGAATATATACCCAAGCCACTCATTGTCCCTAACCCTACACAGTCTAGTTCTGAGTTATAGACCCAGAGCTGCTACTTAACTAGTTGTGTGAACTTGAGCAGGTCAGATTACTTGTATAATCCTGTTTCTTCATTTGTGAAAGGGTATAGGATAAAACACTTGTACTACTTACAGTTATATAGTTTACATTTAGAATGTACCTTAGAGGTTATTAACCTCTAAGTCATCTGACTGTAAAGGAAACTGAGGTCCATAGGGTCTATAGTGTAAAGTGATTTATTTTAGACTGATCAATGAGTAAGCAGTTGAGATTTGATTCTAGGTCAAATTTCAAATACAGTGCTCTTTCTCTTTACCCCTTTTATCAAAAGTAGAGCTTTCAAACCCAAATAGAAACCAAGGGTCACTAAAGATCATAAGGATCCCTGTGGGTTGAATATTGATTAATAATATATAATCTTATATATGTTTTATTATAACTTTTATTTTGTTAAACATTTTCCAATTACATTTTAATCCTTTTTGGTCACACTCATCAGGACTATATTTTTGACACCTCTGGAAAGATAATGGGAGCTAATGTTAAAGGCAAAACATTTTGTAGTCATTAAACTCCACACAAAAAGGAGTTATAATTTCCATGACCTAAGCTGCTTAGTTCTAGAAGGCAACATCAGGATCAATATATTAATAGATATTATAGGTAAGGTACTTTTGATTTACTACCAAGGAGATGGATGCCTAATAGAGTTGTCTAAACATGGAATGAGTTACCTCTGGAGGTAGTGAGTTCTCCATTATTGGAAGTATTTGAGTTTAAGTTGGTGATTCACTAGTCAGAGATATTAGGGTGAGGTAAGATTTATACTTCAGATAAAGGTCAGATCAGATAACCTCCAAGATTCCTTTTCACTTTGAGATTTCATTCTGTCATTATTTTCAATAACAGCAACAAACTTGTTAGTGCTTTAATATTTTTGAAGCATTCCCCAAACATCATACAACTTTTGGACCTCAAAACAGCTTTGTGAAGTAAGATATTTCTTCACTTTATTGTTGTTCAATCATTTCAGTTGTGTCTCCATTTGCCATTTTCTTGGCAAAGATACTAGGATGGTTTGCCACTTCCTTTGCCAGCTCATTTTACATATGAGGAAACAGGTAAACATGGTTAAGTGAATTGCCAGGGTCATATA
The DNA here is from genome assembly GCF_016433145.1 of Gracilinanus agilis. Taxonomy (NCBI): domain Eukaryota; kingdom Metazoa; phylum Chordata; class Mammalia; order Didelphimorphia; family Didelphidae; genus Gracilinanus; species Gracilinanus agilis. The sequence continues at coordinate 257,854,163 of NC_058134.1, read as the reverse complement.
GCTAGGAAGTGTCTGAGATCAGATTTGAATTCAGATCCAGAGAGACACTCTATTCACAGCACTCACTACCTTTACAGATGTGCAAATTCAAGCTCAGAAGAATACCTACCATTAGTTACTAAGCTAGCAAGTATCTGAAGCAGGTTCTGAATCCCACCTTCTCCTGAATCTACCTTTAGCACTTTTTCCCATGACACCATGCATTCTTTCCCTTGTGTTATGAAACAGACATCCAAGATGTGGGCAAATAAAACACAGGAAACTGTTTGATGTATCAAGGGACGTTATCGAAAGACATATGTTAGGAATAAATTAATATTTTCATTATGTACCAGTTCAGTACTTTACCTGTGGTTCAAAGAGTGCTGTAGACTTTAGGATTATGAGAAAACCAGCCCTAAGGAAAAATAAAATTTGCCTTTTAATGAGATCCTTTTGGGGAAAGGGAGCTCAGAGGGAAATGAGCACGTCTGACCTTATTTCTTGGATATAGTCTAGTCCTATTTCTTATTACTTTCTTTCATATAATTCTGCATTCCAATCAAACTAGTCTGGGAACTGCTCTTTTTTCACTTTATCTCTTCTTCCCTCAATGTGACATTGCCATGGCTATCCCCTTCACCCTTATATCTGGACTGCTTTCCTCTTGCATTTCTACATTTTAGAATATGTAGCTTTCTTCCAAATGCCACTTCCTACATAAGGTATTACTTGAACCATCCACTTCCCAAGTATTATGACTCTTTCAAAATTATTTTGCATTTCTCTTGTATGTATTTTGTATTCATTAGATAAATGTAGACATCAAGCAAGTGAGCCAATCAGTTAGGCTATGCCACTTAAAGTAACTAAAAGATGTTACACCTGATACCTTCATCAGGTGAGAACACTACTGTGTCAGTGGATCTATCCATCTATCCACTAGGTGTGAAAAGTCTTGACTGATTTAGAGGTCCTCAGAAATGACTGGATGAAATGGAGTGATGTTGCCCAGGAGCACATTTGGATTGGGAGAGGATAGTTGGTCATATCCTGTGGTTTAAAAAAAGGGCAAGTGAATTTGGAACACAGGCATTCGAGTTGAGAAGTTGAATAGAGAAGAGAATGGTCTCACAGAGACTGACAGAAAATCACCTGGGGAGAAGGGAGAAAAGAGTGTGTTGCTGTTACCCAATCTCTCTTCCTACTCCCTTAACCCACTACCATTACCCTTGGCTGGAAGAGGATTTTGCAAGCTTTGAAGTGTCTGGGGTATTGTGGATTTCTCATCCAGTACTCTCTGAATGGGAGAAAAGGATTAGTAGCAACTTGGAGCTGTGACTTATCCCTTTCATGTGGCCCCTAGGCATGGTGTAGCCTTTCTTCTAGGTTCTTTGTGGAATCTGGAAGCTGCTTTTCCTCACTGTGTCTAATTCATCCTTCCTTTAATGAATGCTAATGTTACCTACCTGTCCCTTCTAGAATACTGATGGGAAATATAAAATCCTCTGGACCCTTTTGTAACTTGTGAAGTCATATAGGTACAACGAGGAAAGAAGCTCTGACCAACAGAGGAAGAGTTAAAGACCATCTCCTCCTTTCCCCACCCTCTTAACCCCCAAGTGATTTCCTCTTGTGGATTTGGTTGGACTGCTATAACTACTATGTTTCTAGATGCTTGAATGATTGATGTTTAAATTGACTAACTTATATACAAAATCCATAGCACATCACCAAGCGTCCTCAACCAATCCAAATACTCTTTCACAACATCACTCCAGTTTAACCAGACACTTTCAAGGACTCCTGAAGTGCATGCACTTGGTTTAAAGCCTTTGCTTGATTTATTCAAAAGAGATGCTCCAAGCTGGTTGAAGAATACTGTTCTGCTAGTTACTTTAAGTAGGGTGGAAGTGATTATATGATTGTTTCACTAAGTCCCTTCCCTTCCACATATATACATTAAATTGTCTAGTAGAATGCAAGCTTTGTGAGGACAGGGGAGATTTCATTTTTCTCTTTATATCCCTAGCTTTCAACAGGATGCCTTACATGTGGAGGCACTTCGTAATCACTCATCACATTGAATCCTGTGATTGTTTGATTTTTTTAAGACATGGGCTAAGGAGATTTTTCAGTTGATAAATGACAGAAAAGCCCAGGAAGTAGTTATAGATCTTCCCTAGCTGAAGAATTTATTTCCTAGTTTCTTTTGTTTCTCCTCTTCAATCATCAGAACACTAGCACAGTGGAAGTGTTTGATCCTTCCAAGGTACTAATTTGTCCTTTAGTGAGCTATCTCCTTTATGCAACAATATAAAGAGAACATGACCACTGCAGGCTAATTTCTACTTAATTTTCTCTTCTCTAGAACAAGACAAGGAAATGCACTTTGACCTCTATAAAACAAGCGAGATCCTTTGCCATGGCACACCCTAGAAAACTCCATTACCAGCATCCTTGGATGTTAAAAAAATTAGTTTCAGATGCTCAAATCATTTCAAAATGTTTTATATGAAAATAGCTTTAATTTTCTCATAATTGCAACAAAAGTGAAATGCAATTCTTTCTTTGATTCTTACCAGGTCTGGTCAGAGTGCAAGATCTTAGGTTAACCATGAGAGTGGAGAAAATGTGCAGAGAGTATATTTGAATCAGTGGAGCTTATAGTGAGTGCCGTTGAAGGGATTCTCTGAAGGGATACAGACTCCTTTGGAAATCATGCTTGAAGCAGCATGGGGGAAAGAACACTGAGTGACTCGGAGGCTTTTTGATTCTAAGACGACCACATAATGAAATGGGATGGAGAATACTGTGCTGTATGGTGGAAAATACTCCGTATTTGAAATTTCAGAGACATAGAATCTGGGTTTGAGTTTCAGCTTAGCTAATTACTGTGTGAGATTTAGCAAATTTCTTGCCTTACAGAGACTGACACTCAGATGGTTATATGGCTCTAGTCAAGTCAGTTAGCTTCCTGGCCCCTCAGGTAGCTTTCTAAGACTTGAAGTTATAAAGGAGATGTTGATCTATATTAGTTGAGTTCCCCAAACCAGTAAAATTGTAGGATTTACCCCCCCCACCACCACCACCAAGGGGAGCAGTATTGGGAATTGGATTAAATAACCTCAAAAGTCCTTTCAGTTCCAAATCTGGCAAAGTCATATTTGGGGAGTATAAATATTTTGTTAGAGGCCTTCCCTTGCCATGAGCCATGGAAGCATTTTTAAAATTTCTTTTTTTCTTTTTTATTGTCATGAAAAACATACTTCCATATTGGTCATTGTTGTAAGAGCAAAGTCGTACATACCCTAAATCCCAAAATAAAACCATAAAAAGATGACTCTGAGAGTTCTTTCTCTGGATGTGGATAGCATGCTCTGTCACAAGTCTTTCAAAATTGTCCCAGGTCATTGGATTGGTGGGAATAGCCAAGTTTTCACAGACAATCATTGTCCAATTTTGATGTTATCTGTACAATGTTCTCCCAATTCTGCTTATTTCACTCTGCATCAGTTCCTGCAGATCTTTCCAGCATTTTCTGAAATCATCTTGTTTTTTATTTCTTATAGAACAATAGTATTCCATCATCATGTACCACAATTTATTCGGCCATTCCCCAAATAATGGACATCCCCTCAATTTCCAATTCTTTGCCACCAAAAAGAGCAACTATAAATATTTTTGTACAAGTAGGTCCTTTTCCCTTTTTAAATTATCTCTTTGGGTTACATAGTGGTATTACCGGATCAAAGGGTATGCACAGTTTTATAGTTCCAAATTGCTGCCATGGATGCATTTTAGAAGACTTTATTTCTTTAACTTGTATAATAGGCCAGAAATAGTATAGGCTGGACTGATGGTACAAATCTTAAATTGAAACCAAGTATAATATTTCTAGATCATTATATGAGAAACAAAAGGGAGTTAAACTTTAATGGTTAAAAAAAACCCAAGCTAAGATTTTTAGGGTACCCTATGTAGCATTTGCCTCAGTTACATATAGCCCCCTCCATCTCCGTATTCCATACTTCATTGCCCCAAACCTCCATGATTAGGGAGCATCCTATCTCTCTTAGTTGCCCTGGGCTGCTTGGCTGGTCATACAGCTTGGATGAGATGAGAATAATAAATCCATTCTTTCTGAAGAGATAGAAGACCATCAGGCATAATTTGCCCTATCTCTGACTATTGAGGATGTCTAGGCTCTACTATCTTCCTTGCCTCATACCTACAGTCCCCCAACTATGTCACGGACCTACACATGTAACCTAAACATCTCTAGGCTTTGCCTCCTACTCCAGGGATGCACCTCTGGATTTTTATAATCTGCCCCACAGCATGACTTTATTTTATGTGTTTATTTCCCTGAATTCAATTGTAGGGACAGTTTTGTGTTTTCTATTTGTATCCCCTGTCCTTAGTATATAGTGCTTAGCACCTACTAAGCATTTAATAAATGCTTTTTCATTCATTCGTTCATAAATGCATTTGGTCAGTAGGGTAGGCTATGGTGACTACCAGGGCTATGGGATATCCTCTAAGTTTGAAAATCAGTGATTCCACTTGTGCTGGCCTTTTTTCTCTCTCAGGTAAGCAGGAAGCCAAGTCAATGATAACATGGTTTGAGCTCAGTTCCCTGGGCTTACCAAGTTTCAAGTTAGCCTTTCTGCTTTCAAGGGAAACAATTAGGCTAGTCTACATGGTGTGTTTTCTTCCATAGCTTGTTATCGCCCACCTTGATGGTGATCTGAGAAGTACTACTTGCAGTACCAACTCCAATCTGGTGAGTGATTACCAACTCCCTTTCCAAGGACACATGCTCATAAGGCACAAAGCATGAATATATAGATTTATTTCCAAGTTAAAGAAATCAAATATCAGATCCAATAGGAAATGTGACAATACCCACTGATGAAATCTTAGAGACTTCTATAGCCAAAGTAATTTAATTTCCCTAGATAGAGGTCGAGCAGGGGCACATAGGATTGTTCCTCCATTTTTTTGGCTCCCCTGTTCATCTGTACCATCAGAAGCACTGAGGAGAGAAGGAAAAAGAGGGTGTTTTGAGACATCCTTTAAATTCCATGACTCTTGGTAGAGGGAAATAATCTTGTGACTTTTCCAAACTCAGGTGCCTTTGGCACTGAATTTCACAAAATGATGGATAAAGGTAAAATGGTGTCACTGATGCCGTTTCAATATTACATTGCTCTTCCTACATCTCACAGCCTCCATCCCAGATCAGCCTATAGTTCTTAGATATGAGTAGCTATCATCAATCACTATTGCCCATGAAATAGTCTTCTACTTCTTCTTGCCCAGCACTTCCTATTCATTCTTCTTGTAGCTCTCCAATACAGGAACTAGATATCATCTTCTGCCCCCTCTCTGCATAGTATCCCACCTATAGCTTTCTGATTCTGTTAGATGACAACAATAAATTCCCTTTTCAGGGAACTTGATCTCTCCAAATCCCACAGTAGTAAATGATTACAGCTAAAAATGACAAATTTGACATTTTGGGGGGATGTTTACCCTTGTATTGCAGCTCTAGGAAACTCTGCCTACATATAAAAGTTTCACAAGAGGACTCTATTATCTCTCATGTGTTCTAATACATTAGCAATATTATGTTGTTTCAGGGTGAATTCTGAAGTGTAAGTTCTTTCCCCATTCAGCACCTTCCAAAAATCCATGGACTCAAGGAGCACCATAATTTCTCCCTAATTATCTTTCAATCCTTTGTGATTTTTTCTGGAGCAACTGGTTGTGGTTATTCATATTATCTGATACTGATTACAAGCATACAAAAAATGAGGAGCTAGATATTCACCTGTCACCACTGTTTCCAGGGTGATAAATGCCTATAATCAGCAATGGAGAAGCAAACAACATGGTGTAATGGATAGAGCAGTAGACTAGGATTAGGAAGACTGTTCAAATCCCATCTCAGACATTTATTAACTATGAAGCTAAATAAGTCACTTCATCTCTTTGTTCCTTATCTATAAAATGAGGGATTTGGATTCGGTGACTTGTAAGGTCTTTCCAAGCTCTTAAATATATGATCTTATGATATGTGGTGCCTTAGAAGCAGAGGGTACTGATGCTGGCAATTTCACCAAGTGGTTCCTTTATATTCAATGGATCTTGGTAAAAAAGGAGAATGGAAAATGCCAGTTACCATTTACTTTCCCAACTGCTCGTTCCTGTGTCTACCCTTCAAGGTATAAAGGAGTTGAGGGGTGGAATAGTAAGTGACTGCAGAAAACATCAGTTATCTAATTTTATTTCTGAGTGCATTCCTTATTTCCATACCATGCAAAGGCTTTCTAGAAGAGAATACTATCATTAACCAGGAATTATATCATAGGTGGGTGTTTTGTGTGGCCTTTTTCTCTACTAGCCAGCCTGCTGTGATCTACCTTGCAGGTCAAAGGAATTCTAACATATGTATATCTTCCTGTAGAAATAAGACTGTGTTGGATTAAACCGATATTATTTTTTTACAGTTATCATTATTATTACTTATAGTATATCTATTGTCAGGGAACCTGAATAGTTAAGTTCAAAGAATCTAATCACAAGATTGTCTATAGTGATGCATTGACCACAGGGTCAATTGGAAGACCATCACTAGATTATAGATATATTTCAGTATTTATCAGTCGAGGGCCTACTTGAAATATTAAGTTAATAATGGATACTTGAAATATTAAGTTAATAATGGAACATTAAAAGTCAGTGAATTAGACCATATGAGTTACTTCAATATTTATGTCTCCTAAGGTCTTTCTATCTTGTCAATTGATGGGTCCTCAGATATAATACTTGCATTTGTTTTTCAATCATTTTCCATCATATTCAACTCTTTGCTACTTAATTTGGACTTTTCTTGACAGAGATATTGAGATATTTATAATGTTTTTCCTCTGGATCATTTTTACAGAGGAAGAAACTGAGGCAAACAGGATTAAGTGACCTGCCCAGGGTCCTATAGCTAGTATGTGTCTGAGGCCAGATTCAACTCAAGAGTAAGAGTCTCCCTGACTTCAGGCCCAGTGCTCTATCCACTGAACCACTCAACTGCCCCCAATATTTGTAAGGTAAAAAAGTCTCTAGCATCTTTATTAGTTATCTATGAGATTGAGCCCTGAATATACAACTGTGATATTTGTTGAACTTAAAATAGAATTAAAGGCAGAGTAATAATGGATGTTCTTTCTCATATGATTGTTAGCTCCACAATAGTGTTCTTGGACTTTGGGAGATATTAAATAATGGCTTTGTTGTTGCTGGAGAGGAAGAATGATCCCATCCTAAAAACAAAATGATCCACTAAAATACTAGGGTATCATGTTACAGCAGCCTCAAATCTGTTTTTATTTGAGTACATTTTTGTCTGAGAAATGAGTACCATTTCCCCATTTCCCTCTTCCCCCAAACCAATATTAATTCGGTTTCCTTTTGACTCCTAACAGCTCTCTCTTCCATCATCTTTACTGGAAAGGAACATCTCTGCATATGATGCCATTTTTCTCTCCTTGTGTCCTTCTGGATTCAAGTGCTTCTAGCACTCTCAGGCAGATGAATCACACACAGTTTTTTAGTTTCTTAGATGGAAGATGTCATTGAGATGATGCTGTTTGTCTTTTGCTATGTTTTTCAGTTCAAGTTAAGATCTGCAACACAATTAATTACTTTCTCTCTGATCTCCCCATGACATGAGGTAGAACAAATGAAAGCGGCAAGCTAGGAGCAGATCTGCCACCTGGAAGGGACCAAATTCTCCCTACATGGAAGCAAACATGTGTAAGGAGAAAGGCTCACATGTGGTGGCGAGGGTTTTCCCCTGACTGTAGCATGGGAGTGTCATTTTATGGCTTGAAGTGAGGCAGAAGACATTTCTAGCCTCTTCTCTCCCTGTTCTTCTCCAAGGGAAACTTGAATTCCCGTTAGGAGGGGGAGCAGAGAATTGGGCCCAGAGGCCATATTTATGTGAACCTCAGAAATAGGGAGTACTAGACTATAATTAATGCTTATATACTCTCTTAACTATTATTCATCTAAGGGATAGATTTGAGTTTGGTCCAGTTTTTTTAACCCTTACCTTTTGTCTTAAAATCAATACTAAGTATCATTCTGAGGCAGAGGAGTGGTAAGGCCTAGGCAAGGGGACTTAAATGACTTTCCCAAGGTCACACATCTAGGAAGTGTCCAAAGCTAGCAGGACCTTCTGTCTCTATGCCTGGCTCTCAGTACACTGAGCCACCTTAGTCTAACTTCTGATGACTGTCATTTTTGAGTTAAAGGCGAACCTCAAATTCTATATCCAAAACTTGACCCTATTATCTCCAAATACTAGTTCCACAATGAACATACATAGTGGATAGCAAAGAAACTAATCCATACAAATCATAGCAAAACAGAAATTAGAGAGGGTATACATAGGACAATAAATACCACCTGAAGCTGACCTCCTGGGGGGGAGTGAGTTAACTCCTCTCAGTCAGGAGAGTCCTAGGTGTTACTCAAGAGAAAAGTCCCTGAAGTTTCCTGTGCAGTAAGCTGAGGATGGAGATGTGATAGAAACATCCTGCTCCTCTCATGTCTTCCCTGAGCGTTTTCCTTTGGTAATCTGAAGTTGGATTGGCCTTTATCTTTTGTCTTGAAATTGGAATCTAAAGACTCAAAACTTGAGGAACCCTGAAGAAGCTGAACGAGACTGAAGGTCTCTCTTACTCACTAACTGCACCTATAAGGAAAGAGTCCCATACCAATGAGTTTTGGGGTAGCTGTTACACATATTCAGTCCCTACAAATGACAGGACTTCAAGATCATAGTTCTAAAAAGGAAAGAGACTTCAGAGGCTAACTAAGAATTTTCTCATTTTATAGCTGAGAAAACTGAAGCCCAGAGGGTTAAGTGATTTGCCCAAGGTCACACAACTAATAAGTTTCAGAGGTAGTATTTAAGCTCAGCTTCTTTGACTTGGATCCATTATTCTTTTTGCTTTACCATTTTGTCTTATGCATATACACTTAGGACCTATTTAACAGAACTTTCTAATAAGCAGAGATAAACTCATCCCTTCAAAAGGAATTCATTGCTTACCTGAGTGATCTTTTCAGTGTTTTGCAGTATCGTCTTGGGTAAGATTCTTATTCTATCTTGCTTGATGAAGGAGATTGTGTGTCTAAGAAAGCACTTTGAATAATGTAATGCTATATGCCCAGTGGATTGGGGGCTAGAGATTCCATTAAATTATGTGTAATGACTATCTGAAAGGCTTAATATTCTGGGAGATCTACACACATATATTAAATTTTGTTGATACATGTGCAGCAGAGGAAAGAGACTTAATAATGAATTGGCCCTCAGGCTTCTTGTATTACATATACATGGAGATTTTATACAAGGACCTTCACTTGATAGGAGCCAAGAACTCTCTTTTGAACACCTAAGCAATAGTTTGAAATAGCAGAATTATTATCTTTTCTATTCAAGTTGAGGGGGCAAATGTTTTGTTTTCTCTAAGGTCTCTGCCTAAGGAGGTGATGAGGTGAGGACTCATAAAGGAGCTCTTGACTGGAATCTGGGATGAAAACTAAGAACAGAGTGTAGTCATTAATCTAAATCCCCCATCTTGATAAGAGGCAGGTGGCCGATGCTACTGGAATACCATAGGGATAGGATTGGCTAAGAACCAAAGAGAAAAGTCTGAAATTCCAAACAAAAATCTGCAGTGGCAAGAATTGTCTCTGTTCTCCAGAGGTGGTTGGTCTTTTTTTTTAAGTTTTAATTTATATGCAGGATGCATTGTGTTTCTGAACATCTTATTCCCTAAGCTAATTTATATTTACCCATTCTGTCCTTTCCTAGAGTGCTGTCATCACTGCTGTCTAATAATTAATGAGAATATGCAAAGAAGGCATTTGAGTTATCCATGAAAAGGACTTCTCCAGAATGACTCATAGGTTTCCTCTTAAAAAAGGACATCTATTATTTTTATTATTTTAGCCTGTGATGTTGGGAAAGAAAAGTGATATTCACTGTGAACATTTGCTTTTATTCTGTTTCCTGCCAGATCTTATCCCTTGGCCTCACATAAAATAATTTGTAACTAGGACAGATTCTAACTGTGATCATACATACTTACTCTATTTAAAGGCCCAGTTAATTTCAACCCTTCTTAACCTAAGTCTAGCTAATATGGACCTGTATTTGACACAGACACACAGAACATAAATTTAGAATTTTAGGTCTGGAGAAGACCTCATAGATCTTGAAAAGACCTTTCCATTCCTGTTTATTCCCTCTGCTCCGAGTTGCTAGTGTCCTTCTTTGAAAATTCCTAAGTATTTATTTTGTATTTATTCTGTATATATAACATGCTCAATTATACAACATGCTGTCTCTTTTGATAGAATATAAACTCCATGACAGCAGGGATAGAATATAAACTCTTTTCCTTCTTTCTCTTTCTCTTTTTCTCTCCTTCCTTCCTTCCTCCCTCCCTCTCTCCCTTCCTTCCTTCCTTCCTTCCTTCCTTCCTTCCTCCATTCCTTCCTTCCTCCTTTCATTCCTTCCTCCTTTCATTCCTTCTTCCCTCCCTTCCTCCTTTCTTTCCTCCTTTCTTTCCTTCCTCCCTCCCTCCCTTCCTT